>NW_015160299.1:10108-33628 GCF_001447785.1 Gekko japonicus
GTCATCTTGGTGCTTGCGGGGGTCAACAGTGGGAGAGCTTCTAATGTCCTGGCCCCACTGGTGGACCTCCTGATGGCACCTGGTATTTCTGGCCACTGTGTGATACAGAGTGTTGGGCTGGATGGGCCTTTGGCCTGATCCAACATTGGCATCTCTTATGTTCTCTTATGTTCTTATCTCCTGAAATTACAACTGATCTCCAGGCGACAGAGATCAGCCCCCCTGGAGAAAGTGGCTGCTTTGGAGGGTGAGCCCTATGGCATGATAGCCTGCCGAGGTCCCTCCCCAAACCTCATCCTCAAAATGTCCGGGAATCTCTGATCCCAGAGCTGCCCCCCCCCCAAGGCCTGCCTCTCCTTGCTCAGAGCAGAGCACCCCGGAGCCTACCCCCTGCGTAGTCCCCTTTTCCTCCCCCGGTTAGGGTTACCAACCTCCAGGTGGGGCTTTGTGTTCTCATGGAACGATAGCTGATCCCAGGGGTCGTTTCATAGAAAAAGAGCAAGGGGAACTCATTAGCATAGCTCATTAGCATATGCCACACCCCCTGACATCACCGGAAGTGTGTCATAAGGCCACGCACCCCGCCCCCAACGGTCCCGGCCGCCGCTGCTGGCCTTGAAGCTCCACTGCCGAGCCCCATGAGGGGCCCGGCGGTGGACCTGCAAGGCCGGCGGGAGTGCAAGGAAGCCCTGCGAAGGCCCTCCCTGGCCCCAGGCAGACAGGGGTGGGGAGAGGCAGGGAGGAAGCAACTTACCCTCCCTCTTCTCCTGCCTCCTCCTGGCTGAATGAGGGCCGGAAGCGGGGCGGCCGGAAGCAGGGGGCGGGGCTTCGTCGTGTGCCCCGCCCCCCGCACCTTACCCGGGGGAACTGCGATCCCCCGCAATCCCCCTCGAAATGACCTCTGGCTGATCCCCAGATCCCCCGGAAGAAAAGGCAGCTTTGGAGGATGGACTCACAGAGCTGTGGGTTTCCTTCCAGTGTGTTGCCTGCAGGTGTCCTGGCGCCCATGTTCCCTCTAAGCTGTGGAGTCTTGTGAGCCAAAAATTCTACTTTGTGAGCTGCTGGCATTAAAGTGGTGAGCGAGCCGTTTGGCTACTGCATAAGTCAGCTAGCTCTGGAGCCCTCCTTCCCGAGCGATGACAAAAATGTGTGAGCTGGAGGCTACAAAACTGCGAGCTGGCTCACACTAACTGAGCTTAGAGGGGACATTGCCTGGCACCCTCCCTGGCACCTCCACCAACTGCTGCTTGGACGGAGGCCTGGTGAGGCTGGTATAGTAGCCCCACAGTCGGCTGTGCAGAGGGGGAAGGGGAGGAGGGGAAGGCAGTGGGCAGCAGCCCCATAGTCAGGCATGAGGAGGAGGAGGGCGCTAGGAGAAAGAGGGCGGCTACCACCCGTCAGCTGTCTGGCCGTGGCTTCCTGCCTGTGATTTCTGTCTTCCTGGAACAGCAAGAGAAGCTGGCCCTTCCCTTAAAGCCAGGGCAGGCAACCAATGGGAGTAGGCCTCGGCTTGCTTCTCAGGGGTCGTGAGTGAGATCCTGGGGCAGGGAGCAAAAAGACTTCCTGTTGTGAGCGGCATCTCTCCCACCTCCCTGGAGCTGGCCTGACTCCCTGATCACATGCCAGCCGCTGTCCCATGCTGATTCTGAGTAGGCTTGCCAAGTCCCCCCGGGGGGCGGGGAAATCCCTGCCCCAGAGGCCCGTTCCCCGCCGCCGACGGATCGGGCCCTGGGGGGAACTCCACCCCAACGTGTGCATCACCCAGAAGTGACGCGGGTACCCCGGGCACGCTGGGGGCAGGGCCATGGTCATTGGAGGGAAAACTCTATGGTTTTCCCTCGGGTGGTTGTGTCCCCACCCCCAGCGTGCCCAGCGTACCCGCGTCACTTCCGGAGTCCCCCGCCGCGGCTCATTTCACACTTGGCAACCCTAATTCTGAGCTCTTTTAGAGAGCTTCTGTAGGCTCTTAAGAGAGCCGGTTTGATGTAGCTGTTAAGAGCGCAGACTCTAATCTGGGAGAACCGGGTTTGATTCCCCACACTTCCACATGCAGCTGCCGGTGTGACCATGGGTCAGTCATAAGTTCTCGAGAGAGAGCTCTCTGGGCCCCACTTACCTCGCAGGGTGTCTGTTGTGTAGGGTTGCCAGAAGTGTTCCCTCTAAGCTGAGTTAGTGTGAGCCAGCTCACAGTTTCTTAGCCTTTGGCTCACAGATTTTTGTCTTAGCTCAGGAAGGATGGGGCTCCAGAACAAACTAATTTATGCAGTAGCCAAATCACTCGCTCACAACTTTAATGTCTGTAGCTCATAAAGTAGAATTTTTGCTCACAAGACTCAACAGCTTAGAGGGAACATTGGTTGCCAGGTCCGGGTTGGGAAATACCTGGAGACTTTGGGGGTGGATCCGGGAGAGGGTGGGGTTTGGGGAGGGGAGGGGCCTCAGCATGGTACAATGCCATGGAGTCCACCCTTCATGGTACAATGCCATGGAGTCCACCCTTCAAAGCAGCCATTTTCTCCAGGGGAGCTGATTTCTGTCAGTTGGAGATCAGTTGTAGAAGCAGGAGGTCTCCAGGCCCCACCTGCAGTCTGGCAACCCTACTGAGGGAAAAGGAAAGGAGATTGTAAGCCACTCTGAGACTCCTTCGGGTAGTAAAGGGCGGGGTATAAATCCATCCTCCTCCTCCTCCTTCTTCACCCAAAGGAACATTCCAGACAGCTCTGTAAATGGCCAAGACCTGCTTAGAAGAAGAATAGATTGGATGTATACCCCATGGCCCTTCACTACCCGAAGTCTCAGAGTGGCTTACAAACTCCTTT
The DNA here is from genome assembly GCF_001447785.1 of Gekko japonicus. Taxonomy (NCBI): domain Eukaryota; kingdom Metazoa; phylum Chordata; class Lepidosauria; order Squamata; family Gekkonidae; genus Gekko; species Gekko japonicus. The sequence continues at coordinate 12,928 of NW_015160299.1, forward strand.
CCCTTCCCCTCCTCACAACAGACACCCTGTGAGGTAGGTGGGGCTGAGAGAGCTCTTGACAGAAACTGCTCTTTTTCAAGGACAGCTCTGACAGAACTACGGCTTGCCCAAGGTCATCCAGCCAGGTGCACGTGGAGGAGTGGGGAATCAAACCCGGTTCTCCCAGATTAGAGTCCGCGCACTTAACCACGACACCAAACTGGCTCTCCAGTTTTACCTAAAGATGCCTTCTTGAATCAAGGTCCAATGATTACCTCTTTCAGAGGCTTGGGGAAACCCCTTCCACCAGGGAGGCATTTATGGTTGCATTCTAGTTTTCACTGTTCTAGTTACCCACCTTTGGTCTCACTTTGGCTGGGGAGGGAGGCTGGATACAAACATTTTAAATCAATACAATGAAATTAGGCAATTGGAATTCCAAAGAAAACTTAAAGGGGGTGGGAGCAGCTGATGAGCTCTGGGGCCAGTGAGGATTTAGTGGGAGCACGCATGGACCTTAAGTACCTGGTCCTCGGTGGCACATGCAGCATGCAGCGTGAATCGGGACACGATCCCAGCCGTCCCTAGCTCCAGCTCACCAGATCAGTAGGCGCATTACCATTCTTTGGAATCTGAGAGTGCCCTCGACTACCGAATAACTGAAACCATTCTTCAAGGGAACAGTTTCAGAGGGGTGCCCACTGTGGACAGATCCCTTTATTCAGTTGCACCCATATTCTCTCCCCGGGAGACATCCTGCCCCCTTTTCCTTCAGGAGTGCGTTGGAAGGAGAGTCAAGCAGAAGGCCACCAGCACCCCAAAGGCAAGAAGAATTTATCCCCGCCTAAGCATTCTGAAATCTGATCTCACTTCATCAGGGATCTGTTGAGGACGGACAAGTGGGCGTCAGCGTGGCAAATGGGGTTCAATGTGGCCAAGTGCAAAGTGATGCCCATTGGGCCCAATAATCCTAACTATAAATACATGTTGATGGGGGCCGAACTGGCAGAGTCTGGCCGAGGGAGAGATCTTGGAGTTGTAGTAGATAACTCAATGAAAATGCTGAGACAGTGTGCGACGGCAATGAAAAAGGCCAACGCTATGCTGGGGATTATTAGGAAGGGAATTGAGAACAAATCAGCCAGTATCATAATGCCCCTGTATAAATCCATGGTGCAACCTCATTTGGAGTACTGTGTACAGTTCTGGTCACCACACCTCAAAAGGGATAATATAGCATTGGAAAAGGTGCAGAAAAGGGCAACTAGAATGATCAAAGGGTTGGAATGAAGCAAGGTTAAAGTGCTTCGGGCTCTTTAGCTTGGAGAAACGATGGCTGAGGGGGGACATGATCGAGGTTTATAAGATTATGCATGAGATAGAGCAGGTAGAGAAAGAAGTAGTTTTCTCCCTTTCTCACAATACAAGAACTCGTGGGCACTCCATGAAATTGCTGAGCAGTCGGGTTAGAACAGATAAAAGGAAGTACTTCATCACCCAAAGAGTGATGAACACATGGAATTCACTGCCACAGGAGGTGGTGGCGGCTACAAGCATGAACGGCCTCAAGAGGGGAAAACATATGGAGCAGAAGTCCATCAGTGGCTCTTAGCCACAATGTATAGACAGGAACTCTCAGTCTGGGACAAGTGATGCTCTGTATCCTTGGTGCTTGGGGGAGGGGGTAACAGTGGGAGGGCTTCTAGTGTCCTGGCCCCACTGGTGGACCTCCTGGTGGCCCCTGGTGTTTCTGGCCACTGTGTGACACAGAGTGTTGGACCGGAGGGGCCACTGGCCTGATGCAACACTGGCTTCTCTTATATTCTTATGTTTTTTATGATGCATGGTGAGCGCAACGCTTCAGCTGATGCATCTGCATTCAAAGCACAGCCTCCCCCTTACAGGTGCTAGTAACTTCAGCCCTATTCCTCTAGTTTTACACTTCACTAGACCGGTTTTAAGTCAGCCATACTTTACAGCTATAAGGATGTTTTATAGGTTATTAATTCATAGAGTAACCATAAGCCAGAGGCAGCTTGATGGCAATTCACACACACACACACACACACACACACACACACACACACACACACACACACGATAATTTTAAGTTAACCCTACTTTGTCCATCTGTTAGCAGTTATCAGTAGTTATCAGCTGGTTTCACCAACTCTGGACAGATGACGTCCTCTACTGATCAAATGCCACCTTTTCATCGTTTGCAGATTGGGGCATAAAGAGATCTGTTTAAGAACACTAGAGAAGCCAAAGTTGGGTCAGGCCAATGGCCCCTCCAGCCCAACACTCTGTGTCACACAGAGGCCAGAAATACCAGGTGCCATCAGGAGGTCCACCAGCGGGGCCAGAACTCCAGAAGCTCTCCCACTGTGGCCCCCCAGTCAGAAGAAGAAGAGATTGGATTTTTTCCACACCCTTCACTACCCAAAGGTGTCTCAGAGCGGCTTACAAACTCCTTTCCCTTCCCCTCCCCACAACAGACACCCTGTGAGGTAGGCGGGGCTGAGAGAGCTCTTGACAGAAACTGCTCTTTTTCAAGAACAGCTCTGACAGAACTATGGCTTGCTGAAGGTCATCCAGCAGCTGCAAGTGGAGGAGTGGGGAATCAAACCTGGTTCTCCCAGATTAGAGTCCACACACTTAACCACTACACCAAACTGAGCATACCTGCCCCAGACAGTATGTTCCATCTATGATGGATCAGCGGTCCAGCACTCAAGTGTCACACAGTGGGCAAAACCCAGGTGCCATTAGGAGGTCCAGCAGTGGGGCCAGAACTCCATAATCCCTCCCACTGTGGCCCCACAAGCACCAAGAATACAGAGTGTCACTAATTATAGAAAATCATAGAATCATAGAGTTGGAAGGGACCTCCAGGGTCATCTAGTCCAACCCCCTGCACAATGCAGGAAATTCACAAATACCTCCCCCCCCACATGCCCAGTGACTGCTGTTGCATGCCCAGAAGAACACAAAAAACCTCCAGGCTCTCCAGCCAAACTGGCCTGGAAAAATTACTTCCTAAACCCAACATGGCAATCATCATTTCCCTGGGCATCCAAGAAAGGGCCACGAGAACTAAGCACTGATGCAACCCTGATGGGAGCGGTGGCGCAGGCGGCAAAACGCCTGCAGTAATAACAATGAACAGCCACTATGGCTGTTCGATACCCACCGCGGCCGGAGTGAGCTCCCGGCCCTAGTCCTAGCTCCCGCCCACCCCGCGGTTCGAAAGCAGTAAAAACATAGCAAGTAGATAAATGGGTACCTGCCCTTAGGTGGCAGGGGCACCCTCCTCCGTGTGAGGTGTGTGGCAGGAGCAATCGGCGGCGGCGGCGACAGCGGAGTGATTGGAACAGCGAAAGCGACGAAGCGGCGGTGAGGTTGGCAAGGCGATTCCTGGTGGCCAGTGAGCAGAACATCAAGTGGTGAGATCCAACAACAACAGAGGCAGAGGCGGAGTCACGGAGGAACGCGGTGACGTGGAGGCGCAGGCACGGCGGAGCCAGAATGGACGATGCCTGGGCTGTGGTTGACATGGGCCGCGCGCCGAAGAGATCGCCAAAGCTGGAGGACCTGCCCCTGCCCCTGGACATCGGAGACGGGACGCCAACCCTGAAGACCACCTGGAGGAAGAATGCCGGAGCCAGAGAACAACAGCCCTGCCACCTGGGTGCCGGTAGGCAGCCCCACCCCTGTATACTATGTGGCCTTAGTTAGGGGGAAATGTATTTGAAACTACCTGTAAACCGCTCAGAGACCCTTCGGGGTCAGAGCGGTAAATAAATTGAATGTATAAATAAATAAATAAATAAAAACCCTTCCTCCCCTCCCTCTCATGATCTGCCCAAGTTCACAGAATCAGCACTGCTGTCAGATGGCCATCTAGCCTCTGTCTGAAAATCTCCAAAGAAGGGGAGCCCCCCACCTCCTGAGGAAGCCTGTTCCACTGAGGAACCACTCTGTCAGGAAGTTCTTCCTAACGTTTAGCCAAAAACTCTTCTGATTTAATTTCAACTTCTTGGTTCTGGTCTGACCTTCTGGGGCAACCGAAAACAACTCCACACCATCCTCTAGATGACAGCCCTTCAAGTACTTGAAGATGGTTATTATATCACCTCTCAGTCATCTCCTCTCCAGGATAAACATACCCAGCTCCTTCAACCTTTCCTCATAGGACTTGGTCTCCAGGCCCCTCACCATCTTTGTTGCCGTCCTCTGGACATGTTCCAGCTTGTCTATATCCTTCTTAAAAGGTGGTATCCAAAACTGAACACAATACTCTAGGTGAGGTCTAACCAGAGGAGAGTAAAGCGATACCATCACTTCATGTGATCTGGATACTATGCTTCTGTTGATACAGCCCAAAATCGCATTTGCCTTTTTAACTACCACATCACACTGCTGACTCATGTTTAGTGTATGGTCTACTAAGATTCCTAGATACTTTTTGCACATACTACTGCTAAGATAAGTCTCCCCGATCCTATAATTATGCATTTGATTCTTCCTATCTAAATGCAGAACTTTACATATATCCCTATTGAAATTCATTTTATTTGTTTTAGCCCAGGTTACGAGCCTCTCAAGATCATCCTGTATCCTGACTCTGTCTTCTACTGTATTTGCTACCCCTCCCAATTTAGTATCGTCTGCAAGTTTAATAAGCATTCCCTCTATTCCTTCATCCAAATCACTGATAAAGGTGTTGAACAAAGCAGGTCCCAGGACAGATCCTTGAGGCACTTCACTTGTCACTCCTCTCCAGGAGGACGAGGAACCATTCACAAGTATTCTTTGGGTATGGTCTGTCAACCAATTACAGATCCACCTAACAGTCATAGGATCCAAACCACATTTTACCAATATATCAATATGGCTCAAGTGGTTAAGACGCTGAACTGCAGGCTGTGGAAGGTCAGTAGTTCAGCAGTTTGAAACCCAGGTGCCACATGACGGAGTGAGCTCCCGTCTCTAGTTCCAGCTCCTGCCAAGCTAGCAGTTCAAAAGCAAGAAATTGCAAGTAGATAAATAGGCACCACTTCAGTGGGAAGGCGTTCCGTGCGCCTTGGTGCTTAGTCATGCCGGCCACATGACCACGGAAATGTCTTCAGACAGCGCTGGCTCTTCGGCTTTGAAATGGAGATGAGCAACGCAACCCTAGAGTCGGACTCGACTGGCTTTCGAGCATGGGAACCTTTACCTTTTACAACAAGACTATTATGTAGAACCTTATCAAAAGCCTTACTGAAATCGAGGACGGCAGGGCTGTGGCACAGTGACATGATTGGCACCGGGAATCGCTCCTGGCTACAGCCGCCTCTTTGTTCTTTTTAGGGGAGTATTTGGGGGATCCCGAACTCCACTGGACCTCTTGGAGGAAGGGTCTGGTGCAGGGGACTTGATTCAGGCTCCCCACTCGTGACAGCAAGTGGGTGGAAGCCCTGGATCATCCCAGAAGCAGGGAACAAAGCAGAGCAGTTATGGCAGCCATAACTACACCAGCTGTGAACACCCCAAATTAAGAGAGTTATTTTGAGCCTCATCCATAACACCGATGAAGATATGCACCGTTTTTGTTGTTGTTCAGTCACACAGTCGAGCTCGACTGTTCGCAACCCCATGGCCAGATCATGCCAGGCCTTCCTGTCTTCCGCTGTCCTCTGAAGTTTGCTCAATTTCATGTTCGTTGCATCGGTGACACTGTCTAACCATCTCATCCTTTGCCATCCCCTTCTTCTTTGACCTTCAGTCTTTCCCAGCATCAGGGTCTTCTTCTCCAGGGAGTGCTCCCTTCTCATTGGGTGGCCAAAGTATTTGAGCTTCAGCTTTATTATCTGGCCTTCCAGGGAACAGTCAGGGTTGATTTCTTTTAGGATTGACTGATTTGATCTTCTTGCAGTCCACTTATGCACCATGAGTACCTGTAAAACCAACATTGAAGAAACCGATAATTTTTTGGTTAAGCCCCTTTAAAGTGTTAAAAAGACAAGGAAAGAAGGGTGGGATTCTCCCTCTCTTTCCTCCACGAAGCAGCTGAGACAATTACAAAAAGAAAGCTAAACTAACACGTCCTGAGGCAAAGAGGTTGTTTGAGCTTCTACAAAAAGGATTACAAAGCTTGCTTTGAAATAAGAAAGGAACAAAGAGACATATTTAGAGTTGAATTTGTTACTTTGTGGTGACTTTCTATGATGTCATGCTTCACTGCTGAGAACGGAGGAGCCTGTTATGTCTAGAGTCTGCTGTTGAGCTGCAAAGCACTTGACTCGTGTTGAAGGACTCTTGATTGCTAATATCTCCATGAGAGCAACTATCTGGTAAATGTGGTAAGCTCGGAAGAGACAATTGACAAAAAATTTGCAGAAACTTGGGGTTTGGCTGGGCTGAACTGGATCTTCTGCTATCCCATTAAAATGGGTGATCAGGTTACACACAAAAAACCCAGATGATGGATGTTTAGATAGCTCCGCAGAGACTAATCTGTTACAGTTGTCCTGGGAGGAGCTTCAGTCTATAACTGTTGATACAGGTAATCTGGCACATAAAAAGGCTTTGGAACCAATATTAGATACCCAGCACCAAACTGTGCAAAATACAGAACAACACTACAATCAATATGTCCCAGCATATAGAGAAAAGGAATTTCAGCACCAAATTGTACAAGATGCAGAACAATCAACTCGATCTAATCTATAGAGAAAAGGAATCTCAGCACCAAACTGTGCAAGACGTGAAACAACACTTCAATAAAGCTGACTTAATCTACAGTGAGAACAACAGATCTACTAAAAGACTGTCAAACTTTGGAATCTTCAAAGCTATAAACGGAAAAATATTCCAGAGAGAAGATAAAAAAGAATTCATGGAACCCTTGAATACAGATGGCGAGTCTTAAAAGAAATCCTCTCTACCTACAAGGGAAAAAAAAGACATCGAACCAAGACTCTATTGGAAAGAAGGAACTACAAAAAGAAGAAAAGAAATATACAAAACTGGTCTAGGAAACCTTTGTTTATGTGTAACTGGCTAAACTGGGCTGGGGAATATCTAACTCCTTTTTTCATACATGTGTCCATAGAATTGTAAATTATAAAATCGGTTTAAGAAATGTTTATACATGTGTAATTGATTAACATTGGTTATAATTGAGGGTTTTTTTATACATTTACAAAAATATAGCCCATATTAAAAACATTTAAGGGAAGATTAATTTTGAATCTTTTAGAAAGTTTTATAATAGATGATATAAATTGTAAGAAAATTGTATAACTTATGAATGTTTACTTGAATAAGATTGGCTAGCGAATTATATTTAAAAACTGTAACCAATATTTAGTAAAGACCTATAATAGAGGATTGCATAAATTGTATATAAAAATATTAAGGATTGGTTTAAGGATCCTTTGAGCATATGTAAGGGGCGAAGATTGTTTAGGGAATACAGGTATGTTAAAAATTGTAGTAAAGGGAAGATTATTTTTAAAAGTGTAAGCAAGATTGATATTGAGAATTTAGATTGAAACATGGGGTAAACTAGAGAATTTCTTTGAGGACGTCGAAACAATCAGAATAAATAGAATAAGAAAAGAATTTGACTATGTATCTGGGGAACTGTATAAATTTAGTTAATATTTAAATGTATCTTATAGAAGATTCTGGTAGAATGCTTAGACAATGCTTAAAAAGAAGAAACATGGTATGTGAATCTATAGAGTTGCAAAAATTATAGTCTATGTCCTTATGAAAATTTAAGACATACTTAAATCTAGATTTATAGAAAATGGTAATAAAATGTTTTGACAGTGCGTAAACATTAAAAAATAGGGAGTGTTTAATATTGGCTTGTAAAGTTATTAGTTGGCTATAAGGTTGAAAGATTGCTATTTAGATATATATGTATGAGGTAGTTTAAGAGATATAATGATATTATTACTCTCATGTTTGTTTGTTTGTTTATTTGTTTGTCTATTAGTGTTGTTTAAATTAATAAAAATATTTTTAAAGCCTTACTGAAATCAAGATAAACTATGTCTACAGCATTCCCCTAATGCAGTAACTTTCTCAAAAAAAGAGATAAGGTTAGTCTGACATCACAACCCCAGACAGAGTGTTCCATCTATCCCTTGTGGCTAATAGCCACTGATGGACTTAGAATCATAGAATCATAGAGTTGGAAGGAACCTCCAGGGTCATCTAGTCCAACCCCTGCACAATTCACAAATTCCTCCCCCTCTACACCCGCAGTGACCACTGTTCTGTGCCCAGAAGATGACAAAAAACCTCCAGGATCCCTGGCCAAACCGGCCTGGAGAAAAATTGCTTCCTGACCCCTCACAAGGTGGTTTATGTGACAATAACATGGCAGTGAGAAGAACTGTGTTTGGGTCCCTATTGGTATGAAACTTTGGGTCCCTACTGGGATGAATATTCTCTCTCCCTCTCTCTGTATGCCACAAGTACTCCCATTTTAAAGAGGGAGACTAGAAAAAGCTCTGATTCTTGTTAACTCTGGGAGGTGTCCAGGCCTCACCTGGAGGCTGGCAACTCTAACTGGACTCTTATTTAGCTGAAGCAAGCGGACACACCTTACCCATTTTTAGACGCAGAGAGGAGTTTGGTCACACCAAATACCCTGGTTTTGGTTTATGCATCCAAGTTAGCTCAAGAGGCATGCAAAGCACAAGGAGTCCCAAAAGTACTGGAACAAATGTCCCTTCTGGCCTAGAACAAAGATCGACATGGTCTTGTTCAGGGAAGGAGTGGAGAGGGACCAGCAGGCCAGCAGATAACAAAAGAAAGAGAGCAGGGAGTTTCTTCCTTTGGCTCATCAAGACCCCTGGAAGTGCTGAGGCTTTGCTCACCCATCGGTCAGGCAGCAGTGATCCGGGTGAGCAGTGGTGCCACGTGGCATTTAACCTATTGCCTGTGATATTCTCTATTACAACCCTACAATGCCTGCCCCCATGACAAAGTCAGAAGTGGATGATCCATTATCACGCCATCCATGGAAACCCCAAGCCAAGGAGTTTTCAGGTTTTCCCCTCAACTAGAGGGGAAAACACAACAAACCATACAGGTGAAGTCCTGACCACCAGGTGTTTGGTGGGGCATGGGAAGGTCTTCAAGCAGCTCTCTTGACCAGGTGATCTGTGGAAGGAGCATCTTTTGGGAAAGAGTACACTGTGCAAGTCAAACAGGGTAAGAGAGAAATGCAGGGCAAGCAAAACCTAAAGGCCATCTATCTGAGAAGAGACATGATTTCTCCACACCAGTCAATGGTGGTTCACCAGCCCAGAAGAAAAAGATTAGTGCTGAGACTGCAAAGGGAAAAAATAGCCACAAAGTGAGGTTTCAAAAGATGAGAAGACAACAGGGAAACCACTGGAATGCAAGAGCCTGGAAGTAACATTATTATCTGTGTTCCACAGAATTCCCGAGTGAGACAAGGGTGACTCCCACTCTAGAGGAAGGTGAAGTGTGGAAGCATCCAACGTTCCCCCCTTGCCACGAGGAAAGGGAAACGGCACAGCCACTCCTATTTGGTGTAGTGGTTAGGAGTGTGGACTCTAATCTGGGAGAACCGGGTTTGATTCCCCACTCCTCCACTTGCACTTGCTAATGTGATTTTGGGTCAGTCACAAGCTCTGGCACAGCTGTCCTTGAAAAAGAGCAATTTCTGTCAGAGCTCTCTCAGCCCCACCTACCTCCCAGGGTGTCTGTTGTGGGGAGGGGGAGGGAAAGGAGTTTGTAAGCCGCTCTGAGACACCTTTGGGTAGTGAAGGGCGGGGTATAAATCCAATTTCTTCTTCTTCTTCCTATGTGGGGAAAAGGGAGCCCAACTCACTCCAGGGATTCCCAGCGCTTCTGAGAGGGGAAATTTTTCTGCCTGCCCCAGAGGCAACCAGCTTGATGCACAGTCGAAAGAAACTGGATTGGGCATCCTCAGCTGACCTTGCCTCCCCCGTACACGGCACAGATGCCCTTGCAGGAGAGAAGGGGCTGGCAGACCATCAGAGGCGGTGCCCTTCCTACCCCTGCTCCCCTCTCTGGCAGGGAGAGAACTTAAAGCCAGGCTCGGCTCAGCCCTGGGCACTCACCCCCTGGCACCGCGATGGGTTTGACAGGCCTCCTCCTCTTTCTTGGGCTCCTCCTTCTCTCTGATGAGCAGCCCTCCGGACGTAAGTGGTGTGAGCAGCCAGGGGTCCCGGGAGGCACAGCAGGAGACAGCTATGGCACCCTTGTAACCCAGGTGGTGGTGGGGGGGAGAGATCAGCAGAGGCAGCCCCCTCCTCGTCCAGCCGGGGATCCTCAGGGAGTCAGCCCGGTGTGTCTCTGAGTGAGGACACCCTCTCCACTTCAGTTCTGAAAAGAAACGGTCTCCTGGGCAGCACTGGTGTTACTCACCAAACACAGTCAGCTGCTCCCTGAGGCCAAGCTGCATTTTAGCAGGGCGACTAAGGGAGCCATCTCCAGGTCAGAAAACTCCTGGACATTCCTCCCTTCCTCCATCTATCTGCTTTCTTTCCACCACTTTCTGTCTTTCCACCTTTCTTTGTTTCTCTTCTTCCTTCCTTCCTTCCTTCCTTCCTTCCTTCCTTCCCCTTTCTCCCTTCCTTTTCACTCTCTTTTCTTGTCTCCTGTTCCTTTCTCCTCCCCCCCTCATTTGCTTTTGTTGTTTCTCTCCTTTCTCTCCTTTTTTCCACCTCTTTCATTCTTTTAATCTTTCTTGTTCTCTCTTCCTTCCTCCCCACTTCCCCTCCCAAATCTATTTGCTTTCTTTTCACCTTTCTTTCTCTTTTTCTCCCTTTCTCCCTCCCTTCCTTCCTCTCCCTCCCCCCCTCTATTTGCTTTCTTTGTTTCTCTCTCTCTCTTTCTTTCCACCTCACTCTCTCTCTCTTAGAGAAATGAATATCATTAGCAAACAAATAAATATCATTGGACAAATAAATTATCATTATCAACATCTGTTTTTACCCCTTTTGTTTTTATTTTTGGCAACCTTGTTTAATGTTCATAAGAAGGAAATCTGCACATTTCCCAGCAAAAACGTGTGTGTGATATTTGTCCATGTCTTGCGTTTCTCAAACATCTGACGTTTACTCTACGTGGCTCCTACACTTAGCCAGGCTGGCCTCCCCTGCCACAGCCCCCCCCCCCCCCCAAAGGAGCGGGTTGGGCACCACGGACAACCACCCCCACAACCATGTTGTCTCCAGGTCACGTTTCGTTTCTGTCAGACGATGGCGTGATATCCCGGCATACTCATTTCCTCCCCTAGGGGGCAGCCAATGAAACAGGACAGATACAATGAGTCACCTCCCGATAACACAGACCTTCGACCTAAGGATGGCCTTTGGAAAGACACGAAGTGGGGGGGGGAATGCCCCATGCCATGTTCAAGGTGAGGAGGAGGTCCCCCCTCCTTCTGTAAGGAGGGCAATTTGTGGCTTGGGTCAGGCAGACTAACTGACTGAGGACTGGCCCCAGATCCTGTTGGATTACTCCTATTCTACATAGACATCCCCTCCCTATTGGACCTTGGGTGATAACCATTACTGCTAGCCGATGAGGACCCCGAAACAACTCGGTGGCAAAATATCTATCGATAGTGTTGTTTTTAAAGCGACTTTGAAATGCTGTAGGTAGTTTTATGGATACAAATTTTAAAATTCTAAAACTAATCTCCATAACATCATGGGATTTTATAGAGTTTATGGAAGTTTATAAAATGTTGTCTATTAATATTGTTTATTAGTTTTTATTGTAAAAAAATTCTTGGTCTAAATTATCTTGTATTCATACGTAATGTGTTTTATAGTAGCTGTTTGTACGTTTAGCTCACGACCCTTCTGGTCAGTGACGCTAATAAATGAAAGGAAAGGACTGACCGAGGGTTGCCTGCTGACTAGGGTTCCCAGGCCTGGGTTGGAAAATACCTGGAGACTCTGGGGGTGGATCCAGGAGAGGGCGGGGTTTGGGGAGGGGAGGGGCCTCAGCATAGTACAACGCTTTCTGCTTCCCTCCCCAGGTCGCTGCAGACTGGATCCAGAGTACGGGCCCTGCCGGGACGAACAGCTCAAAGTCTACTTCAACTGGGACTACCAGAAGTGCATGGAATTTCATTATGGCGGTTGCGAGGGGAATAAGAATCGGTTTGAGACTATGCAGGCATGTGAGCGTGCTTGCGAGAAGAGAGGTAAGCCGTCAGAAGCCCTCCTTATGCCGAGACTGTGGGGCTGGCCCTCTCTGGGGCCACGAATGGGCCTGAGGGTGGGGTGTCTCTCTTTTGAAGACACGCAAAAGTTTGCAAGCTGGCACCGTAACAGAACGAGTTTTGCAAGACTTGAGTTTGGGGGTGCAACAGGCCCTAACAATGGGGGGCATTATGTCCGCCCACCCCTTTACAGATATATCGGGATCTCTGCCGGAATCACCAGTCTCCATTTTGTTGACAAGTCCATGGCTCCAGCCCTTTTCCTTGTGGAGGTATAAGGGAAGGTTTTTCTCATCGTCGTCATCATTATTGGTTTGCCTCCATTTATACTTCAGCCTCCTCCCCAGTGGGGAGCTCGCCTCGTTCTCCTCTCGTCCATCTTATCCCCATAGTAACTCTGTGAGGTGAGGGAGGCGGAGATGCGTGACTGCCCCCAGGGTCAGGGCCTGCATACCTGAGGGACCGCCTTTCCCCTCGTGTTCATCAGAGAGTACCACGTGCAGGGTGGCAGAATCCTCTGGCTCTCCCCGGCCCTAAAGATGCCAGACGTGTGGAATGGCAAAAGTGTGGAGGCCTCTTTGGCCTTCTCCGTCTGCGTTAGTGAGCCATCGAGTCCTGCCACCTTCTCTCTCTCTCTCTCTCACTCCTGGGGCCTGGGGTTACCTGTTGAGGGTGCAGAAATCCCTGGAGGTGGAGCCTGGGGGCGGGCAGGGATTGGGGTGGGAGCTCAGTGGGGTAGAACCGTCCAATTCAGCTATTTTCTCCCGGAGAACGAATCTCTACGGTCTGTAGATCAGTGACAGTAGACAAGAGCCAGAGTCCAGCAGCACCTGAAAGGCTAACAAAATTTGTGGCCGGGGAGGAGCTTTCCTGAGTCACACGGCTCACTTCTTCTACCCATCTTGAAGATCAGTGGTAATTCCAGAGTTCTCCAGGCCACACCTGGATGTTGGCAACCCTATGGACTCTCACTCCGGAGCCTTGTGGACTTGCCTGATTTAAGCCCAAATAAGCATCCACCTTTGCCCACCTCAGCCGCAAGTTGCCAAGGCCGGGGGCTGTTGTTGTTGTTAGCCATCCAGTCGTCTCCAACTCTTGGCGATTCTATGGGCCAGCTCTCTCTACGTGTTCCGATCTCGTCCTGTTTTCTTGAGTCGTTCCATGCTCAGGCTGGTGTCCCCCCCAGAAAGGCAAGTCATCTCCTGACCACAAAGGCCTGTTCTCCTGGGGAAAAAAGGCCGCTTTGGAGGGAGGCCCTATGGCATTACCCCTCTGCTGAGACCCTTCCCCTCCCCAAAGTGCCCCTGCCCCAAGCACTAACCTAGGGTTGCCAAGTCCATATTCTACCCCCAGTTCCCTGCACATAAAGGAGCCGGCGTTTCCCTTTTAAATGCAGGAGCCGGCGATTCCCCTTTAAGAGCAAAGAGCCGCATTTACCATTTACGTGCACGGAGCTGGCATTTCCCTGCAAGCCTCATCTCAAGCGGAGATCGGGCTTGGGAGGAATCGTGGGTTCCATGAACTTAAAGGCAGCCACCCCTCTCTCTCAAGAGAGAAGGGAGAGGAGTGGCTGTGGGTGTTGGGGGCGGGGCTTCCCCTGCCGGCCATCTGGCCGGCAGCGGGTAGAATCCCCCCCAAAACGGGGGACCCCTGGCAAACCGGGGGGGGGGGGGTTGGCACCCCTACACTAACCCCAAATCTCAAATCTCCAGGAATTTCCCAAGCCGCAGCAGCCAACCCAAGCTGGGCCAGGCCACTTTGGTGCGGGGAACGCCCTTTCAGAGTGACCCCGTTCTGCACGCTAATAGTCCTGGGCGCTTTGTCCCCAGCGCTCAGCCCCAGGTGGTTCTGTTCCACGCAGCGCCTCTGTAGTGTATGCTGGCCACCACCGGGGGCCAGCGAACAGCCAGAGCTTGGCTCTGGAAGAACAATAGGGACTAGGCTCCTAGTCCCTCCACTGGGGAACCAATGGGAACCATGGCGGGAGATTCAAACCCACCAATGGTGACCAGGGGTGTGTCCCCAGGTATGTATATAGTTGGCCTGCCGGCCGTTTGTTCTTGCTCTTCTTGTGTACCAAATAAAGCGTGCCATGCACCACATCGTCGTCGGTCGTTTATCCATGCGGCAACCCACTACATAACAGCCTCAACCCCAAGGCTGCCCACCCCCTGGCAGTGCCCCCCTCTCCCCGTTCTCTGCTTCCCCTTCCAGGTCACTGCAATCTTCCTCCGATCCAAGGGCCCTGCGGGACTTATCGAACAAGATACTACTACGACTGGACACAGAAGAAGTGCATGAGCTTCTTCTATGGAGGCTGTGGGGGGAATAAGAACCGGTTCAAATCAGCAGAGGCGTGCGAGCTTGCTTGCAAGATCAAAAGTAAGCTGTCAGAAGCCCCCCCCTCCCCCGGCCAAGGCTGTGGGGCTGGCCCTCTCTGGGGCCATGAATGGGCATGAGGGTGTGTGTGTCTTTCTTTTGTACTCATAAAGGTTTGCAAGTTGGTGCCACCCACAACAGAAAGAGCTTTGCAGGATGTGAATTCAGGGCTGCAACAGGCCTTAACAATGGGGGGGGGGCATTAAGCCCACCCCACCCCTTACAGACACATCAGGATCTCTGCTGGAATCACCAGCCTCTATTTTGTTGGCAAATATCTGTCTCTAGCCCTTTTCCTTGTAGAGACAGAAGGGAAGTTTTTCTTCATCCCCATTATTATTGTTTGCGTCCATTTATACTCCAGCTTTCTCCCCTGTGAGGAGCTCACCTCATTCTCCCCTCCTCCATTTTCTCCTCCCAGCAACCCAGTGAGGTAAGTTAGGTTGAGACGTGTGACTGGCCCAAGGTCACCCAGCGAGCTGGATAAGATGGAGGAGGAGAGAACCCCATCAGCTGCTTTGAGTCCTCTTGGGGAGAAAGACGGAGACTAAAGGAGTAAATAAAACAGAAAGCTGCACCCCCCAGCTGAGCCCCTGAGTTCCGGTTCTGGACATCTGCTCCAAAGAACGATGCCAGCTGCTTGGTGTCCCCATTGTGGAGAAAGGCCGGGTATAGCTGAAGCAAATAGATAATAAATATAGCTGAAGGGGGGGGGGGGATAAAACATAGGTGGGTCTGGGTGAGTGGAAAGGAGAGCAGGAAAAGGTGAGGATGTAGGGATTGCTAGGAAGAGGGAAGGCCACAGATCTCCTGAGCCAAGGCTGCCAGGGGGAGGGAAGGAGAGGAAGCTGAAGACAGGGAGGCAGATAAAGGTAGGTTGGGTGGGTGGGGAGGGGGGTGAAGAGAAGGAAGCCAGAAAAGGGGAGAGACTATGAGGGCTTCCAGGGTGGGGAAAGAAGAAATCTTGGAGAGGGAGAAAATAGACACCCCCCCCCCCCAAGTCCTTGCAGGTCCCCTGCTGCTTACTTATTATTCTTTTAAAGACTCTACTCTTCCATTCATTCTGGAGAGGCAGGAAAGGAATGTTTAGAGGCAGTGAACCTCTGAATCCCAGTGCCTGGAGGCAGCGTCAGAGGAAGGCCCCGGCCTCCATGGCTATTTTTGTCTGACATGTTTGCCTTTCTCTCACAGGGTAGGGCAAAGGAAAGAATCGCGAGGAAGCGACGGCTGCCACGGCAACCCTCTGCTCAGTGCATCCTTGGCCCCCTCCTGCTCTGGGCCTCTGGGCCTCTGGGCCTCTGCCCTCCCTCCAGGGTCCTGCACAGAAGAAGACTCTCTCTCTCTCTCTCTGCGATGGGATAGACCGTGAAGGAAAATAAAGTGAAATGATGGCTTGCAGTGACTTGGGCGGTTCCGTCTTGATTTCTCTCCCCCAACAACTGGCCCTTTTCTCTTGTGACTCCACCCCTAGGGAGTGCTCAGTGTGTCAGAGCATGTGCTTCAGAGGCAGAGGGTCCCCGGTTCAATCCCCGGCAGCACCTCCAGTTAAAAGGGCCAGGTGATGTGGAAGTCCTCCCCCTGGGACCCTGGAGAGCAGCTGCCAGTCAGAGTGGAAAGGCACGGACTGGACCGTGATGGACCGAGGGTCTCATTCAGTATCGGGCAGCATCCTGTGGACATGTGTCTACTCAATGGACTCACACTGGCCTCATTCATAGATCTGCCTGGCTGGCCCCTGACCTGACCTGACCTGACCTTTACACCCTACACTAGGATAACATCTCGGTCTTCAAGCAGTGGCTGGACAAACACTCGCCAGGGATGCTCTAGGCTGATCCTGCATTGAGCAGGAGGTTGGACTAGATGGCCTGTAGGGCCCCTTCCAACTCTGTGATTCTATGACAATTGCCAATTTAGAGACGTTCCCTGAAGAACTAGTGGCAATTGGTGGATTTACCTTCCGATCTCATGAACTTAGTTTGTTTTAGAATTGTGTTTAGAGACTACGATACAAGATGCTTGCTTTGTCCTTTATATTAAAGGCATTTCCTCATTCTGGTAGCCTTCATGGTGTCAGAAGCAGAGGACGGGGCAGGGAGCCAGCAGGGGAGACTCTGTAAAAACACAGGTGAATAGGAAGAACCTTCGGAGACTTGGGGATGTTGCATCCCCCATCGGACCTCCCAGCTGCAGCTGTCGGGGGATCCTGCCAGGTCCGTCCTTGAAGGTCGTTTGAAGGCTATGGCCAGTTGTAGTGGAAATGGTCCTGCTCTGACCCACAGGCCCTGCTTGCCAAGGTTTTCCCAACACCAGGAGGGGTTTTTCTCTCTCCGTTCAACTGCCACCGCCATCTGACCTTTGTCAGGAATTGCCCACTGGGCGGGTCCGGACTCCCAGCTTCCCTTCCAAGTTCTGAGGTTTTGCCTCTGCGTTTCCCACAACCCAGCGCCTGGTGACCACGGGGACAGCTTACTGCCTTGTGTACCTCTAGGGGAATGGCCACTTGCCCTCTCCTTCCTCCTGGTGGTTCTTTTAACATAGCATGTCCAAGGCAGTGGAGGCCTATGTGGCACAGAGAACCCCTACAAGCATCAAAAGTTACAAAGCCTGTATGAAAAAGAAAATATTCATAGAATCATAGAATCACAAAGTTGGAAGGGACCTCCAGGATCACAAATATGTTGTCGAAGGCTTTCATGGACGGAGTTCATTAGTTGTTGTAGATTTTCCGGGCTGTATGGCCGTGGTCTTGGCATTGTAGGACCTGACATTTCGCCAGCAGCTGTGACTGGCATCCTCAGAGGTATAACACAGAAAGATGGGGTTTGGGGAGGGGAGGGGCCTCAGCATGGTACAATGCCATAGAGTCCACCCTTCAAATCAGCCATTTCCTCCAGGGGAACTGATTTCTGTCAGCTGGAGATCAGTTGTAAAAGTGGGAGGTCTCCAGGCCCCACCTGGAGGCTGGCAACCCTACTATTGTGGGGAGGGGAAGGGAAAGCAGATTGTAAGCTGCTTTGAGACTCCTTCGGGTAGTGAAGGGAGGGATATAAATCCATCCATCCTCATCCTCCTCTTTCACCAAAAGGAACATTCCGAACAGCTTGGTAAATGGCCAAGACCTGCTTACCTCAAGAAACCTTCTTGAATAAATGCTTATCTAATTCCCTTTTGAAGCCATCCATGCTTGTAGCCATTACCACTTCCTGCGGCAGTGAATTCCAAGTGTTCATCTCTCTTTGGGTGAAGAAGTACTTCCCTTTATCCATTCTAACCCGACCACTCAGCAATTTCATGGAGTGCCCACGAGTTCTTGTATTGTGAGAAAGGGAGAAAAGTACCTCTTTCTCTACCTGTTCTATCCCATGCATAATCTTATAAACCTCGATCATGTCACCCCTCAGTCGTCTCCTCTCCAAGCTAAAGAGCCCCAAGCGCTTTAACCTTTCCTCATAGGGAAAGTGTTCCAACCCTTTTATCATTCGAGTTGCCCTTTTCTGCACTTTTTCCAAAGCTATAATATCCTTTTTAAGGTGTGGTGCCCAGAACTGCACACAGTATTCCAAATGAGGTCTCACCATTGATTTATATAGGGGCATTATGATATTGGCTGATCTGTTTTCAATACCCTTCCTAATAATCCCCAGCATAGCATTGGCCTTCTTTATTGCAGTCACACACTGTCTCGACATTTTAGTGAGTTATCCACTACAACTCCAAGATCTCTCTGTTGATCAGTCTCTGCCAGTTCGGACCCCATCAACGTGGATTTATAGTTAGGATTTTTGGCTCCAATGTGCATCACCTTGCACTTGGCCACATTGAACCCCATTTGCAATGTTGACGCCCACTCGCCCATCCTTGACAGATCCCTTTGGAGTGCCTCACAATTCTCCCTGGTTTACACCACCCTGAACAACTTCGTATCATCCGCAAATTTAGCCTTCGTATCATCCGCAAATTCACTCCCAACTCCAAAACATTAATGAATAAGTTAAGAGGTCCATCAGTGGCTATTAGCCACAAGGTATAGATAGGAACTCTCAGTCTGGGGCAAGGGATGCTCTGTATTCTTGGTGCTTGGGAGGGGGGACAACAGTGGGAGGGCCTCTAGTGTCCTGGCCCCACTGCTGGACCTCCTGATGGAACCTGGTATTTTTAGCCACTGTGTGACACAGAGTGTTGTACTGGATTGGCCACTGGCCTAATCCAACATTGGCTTCTCTTATGTTCTTACAAGAGGGAATTAGATAAGCATATGGAGCAGAGGTCCATCAGTAGCTGTTAGCCACAAGGTATAGATAGTGTCTAGATCACCTGGTATTTTTGACCACTGTGTGACACAGAGTGTTGGACTAGATGGGCTACTGGCCTGATCCAACCCTGGCTTATCTTATGTTCTTATTTTCCAGTTTGACTATATCCTTCTTAAATGGTGGTATCCAAAACTTAACACAAGACTCTAGGTTAGGTCTAACCAAAGCAGAGTAAAGTGATACCATCACTGCATGTGATCCGGACACTATCCTTCTGTTGATACAGCCCAAAATCGCATTTGCCTTTTTAACTACCACATCATACTGCTGACTCATGTTCAGTGTACGGTCTACTAAGACCCCTAGATCCATTTTGAACATAGTACTACCGAGACAAATTCCCCCCATCCTATAATTATGCATTTGATTTTTCTTACCTAAATGCAGAACTTTACATTTATTCCTATTGAAATTCATTTTATTTGTTTTAGCTCAGTTTTCCAGCCTGTGAAGATCATCCTGTATCTTTACTTCTACCACATTTGCTATCCCTCCTAATTTAGTTTCATCTGCAAATTTAATAAGCATCCTTATACTAATATCCAAGTCGCCCCCTGGTGTGCGGATAGCTAAATAAGCACATCGGGGGGACCTGGGGGGGAGGGAGAGTTTTGTGCACACGTGGGGCAGTCCCCACGTGTGCACAAAAATCTAACCCCCCCCAAAAAAATATCGGGGGGATATTTAAATCCCCCCAAAACCGACAGAGCGTTTCCTGCACATGCGCAGGAAACGCTCTGCAGCCGCCCTCGCCGCCGCCGTTTGGAAGGCGAGCGGCGAGCAGGGAGGGGGTGGGGTGGGGAGCCAAGCTGCTTGCTATCGGGTCCTCGTGTCGCCCTTGGAAGAGTCGAGGCTGTCGGAGTCGGCTGGTTGGTCCCGGCGGGGGAAGGCGGCGGTGCAGGGGGAAGGTCTGTCGGGAGCCACGGTCGCCTGCACTTGCCCTGCGACATCCCGTCAGGAAGGGACAGCGCTGCCGCTGCCGCCAACCCCCCCGGGGCTGCGGGCGCCCCCTCCTCCTCCGGCCGAGCTCTGCTTCTCTGCCTCCGTTTTCCCGGGAGGCGCGGACTCTGGCTCTCCCCCAGCTGGAGGCGCGGGGGAACAAGGAGGGCGGCGTGGCCAGCAGCAGCCACGGGGCCAGAGCGCGGGAGAGCATGGGCAGACTGCGAAGCTAACTGCAGGAGGCCTATTACCTCTTCATCCACGCCATGCAAGACTTGTCCCCGGCCAGCCCCACCTCCGGGGCCCGCTCGCCTCAGCTGATGGCCGGCTCTCCCTCCAGGGTTGTGGAGAACAGTGATGTTTCTAGCGGGGACTGCCGCCCTCGGCTGCAAGTGGTCGATCCCGGCTGCCCAGATGCAGCCAAGAGCCCTGCCTGGCGCCGGGGAGTCAGCAAGAGCCTGGAAAGCCTTCTCCCGGCCAGTCCCTCAGGCAAGCCTCTGCCCTTGCTGAGATGCTGCAGCGACAGCGCGCTCCGGTCCCTGCTCCAAGAGCCGCCGGCGCCCCAGGGCCACCTGCTGCAGGAGCCTAGCGGCACGAGGCGGGAGGAAGCGGGGTCCCCCGCGGCTGCTCCCGAGCGCTCTGGCGGCAACAGCTGCAAACGGTGCCCGAGCGGCCGAACTGCTGGTGGGGGGCTGCCGTCGGCGCTCGGGGACGGACTATCATTATCAGCTGCTACTGCTCCAATTGTAGGTCTCCAGCTCTGCCTCCCCCCCCCCGCGAGTATCGCGGGTCCACCCCTTGTTACTACTATTTGCCAGCTGCCATTTTCTGGTATCAGTTTTGTGCCCCTATT
>NW_015160299.1:35764-51585 GCF_001447785.1 Gekko japonicus
TGGAGCGCAGGAAGAGGCGTGGGGGAACAAGGAGGGCGCCGAGGTCGGCAGCAGCCATGGGGCCAGAGCACGGGAGAGCACGGGCAGACTGCGAAGCCAGCTGCAGGAGGCCTATTACCTCCTCATCCACGCCATGCACGACTTGCCCCCGGCCAGCCCCACCGCCCGGGCCCACTCGCCTCAGCCGACGGACGGCTCTCCCTCCAGGGTTGTGGAGAACAGTGATGTTTCTAGCGGGGACTGCCGCCCTCGGCTGCAAGTGGTCGATCCCGGCTGCCCAGATGCAGCCAAGAGCCCTGCCTGGCGCCGGGGAGTCAGCAAGAGCCTGGAAAGCCTTCTCCCGGCCAGTCCCTCAGGCAAGCCTCTGCCCTTGCTGAGATGCTGCAGCGACAGCGCGCTCCGGTCCCTGCTCCAAGAGCCGCCGGCGCCCCAGGGCCACCTGCTGCAGGAGCCTGGCGGCACGAGGCGGGAGGAAGCGGGGTCCCCCGTGGCTGCTCCCGAGCGCTCTGGCGGCAACAGCTGCAAACGGTGCCCGAGCGGCCGAACTGCTGGTGGGGGGCTGCTGTCAGCGCTCGGGGACGGACTATCATTATCAGCTGCTACTGCTCCAATTGTAGGTCCCCAGCTCTGCCTCCCCCCCCCCCGCGAGTATCGCGGGTCCACCCCTTGTTCCCTCTATTCCTTCATCCAAATCATTGATAAAGATGTTGAACCAAACAGGTCCCAGGACAGATCCTTGAGGCACTCCACTTGTCACTCCTCTCCCAAGAAGATGAGGAACCATTTACAAGCACTCTTCGGGTGCGATTTGTCAACCCGTTACAGATCCACCTAACAGTCATAGGATACAAACCACAATTTACCAATATGACAACAAGAATATTATGTGGAACCTCACCAAAAGCCTTACTGAAATCAAGATAAACTATGTCTACAGTGTTCCCCTGATCCAGCAAGGTAGTAACTTTCTCAAAAACAGACATTTTTTGTTAGTCTGACATCACTGGCCCAGACAGAGTGTTCCATCTATCCCTTGTGGCTAATAGCCACTGATGGACTTAGAATCATAGAATCATAGAGCTGGAAGGGACCTCCAGGGTCATCTAGTCCAACCCCCTGCACAATACAGGAAATTCACAAATACCTCCCCCCACACCCTCAATGATTTCTGCTCCATGCCCAGAAGATGACAAAAAGCCTCCCGGATCCCTGGCCAAACTGTCCTGGAGAAGAATTGCTTCCTAACCCCAACATGGCAATCAGCATTTCCCTGGGCTGCCCTCCCTCTCATGATCTTCCAACGTTCAGAAAATCTGCATTCTGCTCCATATGTTTATCCAGTCCCCTCTTGAAATTTTCTATGGTTGTAGCTGCCACCACTTCCTGTTGCACCCCACCAATGTTCACTGTGCAAAAATGATTCTAGCCCAATTACAGTCCATGGATTTGCCTCTTCGTTTTTGTTTATTTTATATCATGCAGTGCTGCTGCTGCTTCCAACAATTGCCATGTGACTACAGACTTCCCGGGTAAACAATCTGTTTCCCTCAGTGCTTCGTCAGGTCACATTATTCTTGGAGCCCATGCTCTACGTCTCCTACTCAGAATTAATCTTGAATTTTCTCGGCATCTGCTGGCTCTGTGGCAGTGAATTCCATGTGTTAATCACTCTTTGGGTGAAGGAGTGCTTCCTTTCATCTGCCCTAAACCTACTGCTCTTTAATTCCATTGAGCGCTGGATGGTTTATCACCTCCTGCATCTGTAAGCTTTGAACTGCAAGGCGGGGGGGGGGGAATCAATTTCGTTTGTCTTTGGAGTGCCCCTGGATTTAGGATTGCCAGCTCTGGGTGGGGAAATTCCTGGAGATCTGGAGGCACAGCCTGCGGACGGTGGAGTTTGGGGCGGGGAAGAAGCTCAGCCGTGGAGACCACCCTCCAAAGCGGCCATTTTCTCCAGGGGAACGGATCTCTGAAGGCTGAGGATCAGTTGTGATTCCAGGAGGTCTCCAGGCCCCACCTGGAGGTCTGCAACCCTAACTAGACTCTTATTTTGCTGAAGCAAGCGGACACACCTATTCATCTTTTGAAGGAGAGAGGAGTTTGGTCGCACCAGTGCCCTGGTTTTGGTTTATGCATCCAAGTTGACTCAAGAGGCATGAAAGGCACAAGGAGTCCTAAAAGTAGCGGAACAAATGTGCCTTTTAGCCTTAGAACAAAGATCGACATGCTCTTGTTCCATACTCGTGCTTCGGTGCAAAAGTAAAAAAAAAAAAATTAATTGAGGGGAAAACCAAAAAGCATACAGGTGAAGTCCTGACCACCAGGTATTTGGTGGGGCATGGGAAGGTCTTCATGCAGCTCTCTTGACCAGGTGATCTGTGGAAGGAGCATCTATTGGAAAAGAGTACACTGTGCAAGTCAAACAGGGTAAGAGAGAAATGCAGGGCAAGCAAAACCTAAAGGCCAACTATCTGAGAAGAGACATGATTTCTCCTCAACAGTCAATGGTGGTTCACCAGTCCAGAAGGAAGAGGCTAGCGGTTAGACTGCAGAGGAAAAAACCAGCCACAAAGTGAGGTTTCAAAAGATGAGACGACAACAGGGAAACCACTGGAATATAACAGCCTGGAAGTAACATTATTATCTGTGTTCTCCAGAAATCCCAAGTGAGCCAACGGTGACTCCCAAGCTAGAGGAAGGTGAAGTGTGGAAGCACCCCTTTGCCATGAGGAAAGGGAAATGGCACTACCCCCCCTATGGGGAAGAGGGAGCCCAACTCACTCCAGGGATTCCCAGCGCTTCAGAGAGGGAAGTTGTTCTGCCTGCCCCAGAGGCAACCAGCTTGATGCACAGTCGAAAGAAACTGGATTGGGCATCCTCAGCTGACCTTGCCTGCCCCGTCGATGGCACAGATGCCCTTGCAGGAGAGAAGGGGCTGGCAGACCATCAGAGGCGGTGCCCTTCCTACCCCTGCTCCCCTCTCTGGCAGGGAGAGAACTTAAAGCCAGGCTCGGCTCAGCCCTGGGCACTCACCCCCTGGCACCGCAATGGGTTTGACGGGCCTCCTCCTCTTTCTCGGGCTCCTCCTCCTCTCTACTGAGCAGCCAGCAGTGCCCTCCAGACGTAAGTGGTGTGAGCAGCCAGGGGTCCCAGGAGGCACAGTGGGAGACGGCCATGGCACTCTTGTAACCCAGGCGGTGGGGGGAGGGAGAGATCAGCAGAGGCAGCCCCCTCCTCGTCCAGCCGGGGATCCTCAGGGAGTCAGCCCCACCTGGAGGCTGGCAGCCCCTACATTGCCTCTGAATGGCTCCAGGCTGGCTGCCCATTCCCTGGCAGTGCCCTCCCCCCACTTTCTGCTTCCCTTCCCAGGTCGCTGCAGACTCCATCCAGGCTATGGGCCCTGCACGGATGTCCAGGTCAAAGTCTACTTCGACTGGGGATACCAGAAGTGCACTGAATTTTTCTACGGGGGGTGCAAGGGGAATAACAACCGGTTTGAGACTATGGAGGAATGCGAGCTCGCTTGCGGGAAGAGGAGAGGTAAGCTGTCAGAAGGCCTCCCCGGGTGGAGGCTGTGGGGCTGGCCCTCTCTGGGGCCATGAATGGGCATGAGGGGGGCGTCTTTCTTTTGAAGACACACAAGGGTTTGCCAGTTGGTACCGCAACAGAAAGACTTTTGCAGGACTTGAATTTGGGGGTGCAACAGGCCTCAATGATGGGAGGAAATTAAGCCCAACCCCCTCCACAGACACATCAGCATATACACAAGCAATACAGATCTAGGAATTCAGAAGGGAAGGTACAGAGATGGCTGCATTAGCAGGAGTTATTGTTGATGGGGCGATACTTTACCTGTCGGATGAGACGAGGCGACTCTGCAGCGAAAAAGGGATAAAAACTACAGAAAGGGGGTCGTGAGTTGGCCAGCAACACACCTGGAATGTTCCAGCCAGTTTGGTGTCGTGGTTAAGGGCGCGGACTCTAATCTGGGAGAACTGGGTTTGATTCCCCACTCCTCCTCCACTTGCACCTGACTGGATGACCTTGGGCAAGACATAGTTCTGATAAGAGCTGTCCTTGAAAAAGAGCAGTCTCTGTGAAGAGCTCTCTCAGCCCCACCTACCTCACAGGGTGTCTGTTGGGGGGAGGGAAAGGAGTTTGTGAGCCGCTCTGAGACTCCTTTGGGTAGTGAAGGGCCATGGGGTATGAATCCAATCTCCTCCTCTTCTCTTCTTCTTTATTTATTTATTCATTCATTCACATTTATAGCCCGCCCCTCCCAGAAGCAGGCTGAGGGCGGGTAACAACATTTCATTTATACAAATATATTAATTAGTACAATAAAACTTTAAATTTATCATCATAAATATCAAAATAATAAAATCTTGAAATGGTGGTGCTAAGAATGGAACCAGCAAGATAGGGTGGGGTTAGGAAGGTAGAAGCAAGAGCGAGAGAGCAATGCTCTTCTTTAATACCTGATTTGCGTCTTGAGGCTGATGCCTTGTTGGTCATGTAGTCTCCAGGAAATATTAGGAAACCTTAAACTGTTAATGGGTCAGAAAAAGGGATAAATCGCTGGGCAATTGAAATAATGTTTTGACAAATAGTGACACCTCTCAGGGGGATGGGTAGAGACAAAGGAGAGAAACAGAAGAAGAAGAAGAAGAAGAAGAGATTGGATTTACACCCCGCCCTTCACTTGGAGTCTCAGAGCGGCTTACAATCTCCTTTCCCTTCCCCTCCCCACAACAGACACCCTGTGAGGTAGGCGAAGCAGAGAGAGCTCTGACAGAAACTGCTCTTTTTCAAGGACAGCTGTGCCAGAGCTTGTGACTGACCCAAGGTCACATCAGCAGGTGCAAGTGGAGGAGTGGGGAATCAAACCCGGTTCTCCCAGATTAGAGTCTGCGCACTTAACCACGACACCAAACTGGCTCTACTCTACAGCTAAGTAGAAGAGGAAGAAGAGGAAGAAGAAGAGATTGGATTTATACCCCGCCCTTCACTTGGAGTCTCAGAGCGGCTTACAAACGCCTTTCCCTTCCCCTCCCCACGACAGACACCCTGTGAGGTGGGTGGGGCTGCGAGAACTCTGACACAAACTGCTCTTTCAGAAACAGCTGTGCCAGAGCTTGTGACTGACCCAAGGTCACATCAGCAGGTGCAAGTGGAGGAGTGGGGAATCAAACCCGGTTCTCCCAGATTAACCACTACACCACTATCGCACACTACACCATACTGTAATGTATCCAGTCCAGACAACATTTGTGGCAGGGCTTTCCTGAGTCACCACTCACTTCTTCTACTCGTCTTCTTCTACCCATCTTGAAGATCAGTGGTAATCTCCAGGGCAAACCTGGATGTTGGCAACCCTACAGACTCCCCCTATGGAGCCCTATGGACTTGCCTGATTTAAGCCAAGGTAAGCATCTACCTTTTCCCACCTCAACCACAAGTTGCCAAGGCCTGGGGCTGTCGTTGTTAGCCGTTCAGTTGCCTCCGACTCTTTGCGATTCTATGGGCCAGCTCTCTCCGCGTGTTCCGATCTTGTACTGTTTCCTTGAGTTGTTCCATGCTCGGGCTGGTGTTGACTTTTATGGTGTCTAGCCACTATATTCTTTGGCTGTCTGATTTCCTTTTGCCACTGTAGAGGAAGCTCAGGGGTTCAAATGATTATCTATTGCTTATTGCTGGCATTCCAGAGATCTTTGGGAAAGGATCTTTGGGATTCTCCAGGAGTTATTTGCAAATCATTAAACACTAAGCAGAATTGTAGAAACAGGTGTTTTATATCCAATTTAATTGACAGAAGAGGATTTTTTGAATGAGCAGGTGTTCCAACATCAGTAATCTTTAAATTAGGATGGTACCATTTACCACTTAATGAGCTGTCATAGTGATCTCTGTTCAAGCTCTCTACTCCAAACTATGAGTTCAACCGTTCATAATGGTTTAACTTTAAATTAGGAAAAATCAAACTAAGCTACTCTTTCTTTAAGTTTAGAATGCTTTAACATATAAATTGAAAAGTACGCAGATGGAGAGTGATATCAGCAAAGCATACTTTATTCGATCAGGAACAAGACGACTTTGGCCGGCTCGCAGGCCGGCTTATATTCCCCGAGAAACCGCCACCCAAAACACCCTCCCACTTCTCAGTAGGTTATTTACAGTGGCTGAGAGTCCCATAGGCTCTCGGCCGGGAACCTAGCCCCCTGATTGGAGCGGGCTAGGATCCGCATAGTCCATTGTCTCTTAGAGCGAAGCTCGACATTTGTGCCTGACCGCGTGGAGCCCAAGCAGGCCACGCGGTCTGGACTGGATACATTACATCAATATTGAACTATTGGAATCTATAAGCCTTTTAACAACTTATTGTTTTATGGCAAAAGAACACAGTAAAAGGAATGTTCATAAAAAGAGAAAACTAGTTAATTTCTTAATTCTCTAAAAAGGAATTGTGCTTAAGACTGGCAAACTGCTCATAAGCAAAAAGTTGGGAAATGGCCAAACATTTCCAGAAGCTAATGAGGTAGGAGATATTAAATCATGGGCAGCCAGCTATTAAATAAGGACCCAATTAAGAGTGCAGAACTTATGTTATACCAGAAGGACCCCTACTGGCCAAGGTAAAACAGCATATTTTACAAAGCCAGAAACTTTAATTTATTTTTAAAATCTTTATAAAAACTCAGCAAAAATCTTCTGAGGGATCAAAATGAAGAATAATTAGATGGATTCAAGGTATCTACAAAAGCTTTATGCCATAGGCTATTTTAGAACCTTAGAAAGAGCATGTATAGAGTTTAATTCTTTGGAATGTCATTGTAATGATATATTTTTCCATATTCTTCATATTTTATATACCCTTAGTGGAAGTAAGCTTATAGAAATGCTATCAAACATGTTTTTATACACACATATGCATGGATCAATGTAAACAAACCATTTTTGTAATGAGAAGAGCTAGATTTTGTACTGAGAATGAACTCAGCCTGAAAGTTCATTCAAAGGTGAAGCAAGTCTGGAAAGACAGCCAAGAAGATGCATTAATCATTTTTAATGAGGAAAGCACCTGCATTGGCTGAAATGTGGCCAGGTAGCCTCTTGTTTGTCAAATGTGTGATTAATGATTGTTAAGACAAAGAAACTTAAACTGAGCAAGTGCAAATGATGTCAACAGTGATGTAAAGTTGGGAGGAGGAAGAAAAACATATAAACCAGATCCCTGCTGTTACTCACTGGACATCTGAGCTGAACTTTTGGCTGTAAGATGTCCCTTATTCAAATAAAACTTTTCCTACCCTTTGCTGCCTGGAATTGTCTGCCTCACTGTGTGGTTTATTGGCTAGCCACACAAGTCAAAGAACCTTAGTGCCCTCAGGGTGTTGCCTTCACCAGTAACCAATCCAAGCATAATTGCTTTTTCTAGTGAGTTCTGCATGACACGGCCGAAATAAGTCCGTTACAGTTTTATGATTTTTCCTTCCAATGACACGTCTGCTTTTATGCACTCCAATACTTGCTTGTTGCTGGGACTGGGGTTGCCAAACTCCAGGTGGGGCCTGGAGTCCCCCCAGAAATAGAAGAAGAAGAGGAGGAGGAGGAGAAGATTGGATTTATACCTCGCCCTTCACTCGGAGTCTCAGAGCGGCTTACAAACTCCTTTTCCTCCCCCTCCCCAGAACAGACACAAGTGATCAACTGCCCGCAAAGACCAATTCCCCTTGAGAAAATGGCCGCTTTGGAGGGAGGCCCTACGGCACTACTTCTCTGCTGAGACCCTCCCCCTCCCCAACTGCCCCTGCCCTAAGCATTAACCCCAAATCTCCAAGCCATAGCAGCCAACCTGAGGTGGGCCAGGCCACTTTGCTGTAGGGAACACCCTTTCAGAGTGACCCTGTTCTGCACGCTGATAGTCCTGGGCACTTTGGTGTGAGTGCTGAGCCCCAGGTGGTTTTGTTCCATGCAGCGCCTCAACCCCAAGGCTTCGCAGGGCATGTCGCTTCAGAGTCCCTGACTGCTGGGCAAAGGAGCAGCGTGAGGAACGGGTGGACGGGGGCTGCCGAGGACAATCTTTCTGTATTCACTTTGTTTATGCCCCACCTTCCTCTGGGATGGAAGCCACAGCAGCTGGCATCATTCTCCTCTCCTCCTCCAGTTTATCCTCAC
Source organism: Gekko japonicus (assembly GCF_001447785.1). NCBI lineage: Eukaryota > Metazoa > Chordata > Lepidosauria > Squamata > Gekkonidae > Gekko > Gekko japonicus. Next base: position 43,940 of record NW_015160299.1, read on the forward strand.
GACGGTCCAGTGTGGTGAGTGAGGCTGAGTGTGTGTGACTGGCCCAAGGTCACTGCTCGGCCCCGGGCTCCCCACCCCCTGGCAGTGCCCCCCTCTCCCCATTCTCTGCTTCCCCTTCCAGATCACTGCAATCTTCCTCCGGTCCAAGGGCCCTGCAAGGATTATCGCACCAGATACTACTACAACTGGACACAGAAGGAGTGCATGGGCTTTACCTATGGAGGCTGTGAGGGGAATAAGAACCGATTCAGATCTGCAGAGGTGTGCGAGCGTTCTTGCAGGATCAAAGGTAAGCTGTCAGAAGACGCACCCCCTAAACATACCCAACTCTTTCAGCCTTTCCTCGTAAGACTTGGACTCCAACCCTCTCACCATCCTGGTCGCCCTCTTCTGGACACACTTGAGCTTGTCAACATCCTTCCTAAAATGGGGTGCCCCAAACTGGACACAGGACTCAAGGTGAGGCCTGACCATAGCAGAATAGAGCGGAACGACCACCTCCCGTGATCTGGACACCATGCTTCTGTGAATGCATCCTAAGATTGCATTAGCTTTCTTCGCAGCCACATCGCACTGCAGGCTCATGTTTAGCTTGTGATCAAACAGAACACCCAGATCCTTTTCACATGCGCTGCTGTCAAGCCAAGTCCCTCCCATCCCAGACGTGCCTTCGATTTTTTGTACCTAAGTGTAGGACTTTGCACTTATCTCTATTGAATTTCATTGTCTCAGCCCACTGTTCCAGCCTATCTAGATCATTTCGAATCCTGACTCTGTCTTCTTCAGAATTAGCAACCCTACGTAGCTTTGTGTCATCTGCAAATTTGATAAGCATCCCCTCTACGTCTTCCTCCAGGTCATTTATAAAAACATTGAACAACACCGGGCCTATGACCGAGCCCTGCGGCACTCCACTCGAGACTTCCCTCCACGTAGACGCAGAGCCATTTACGAGCACTCGTTGGGTATGTTTTTTCAACCAACCATGAATCCATCCAACAGTTGCACCATCCAGCCCACACTTAACCAGCTTATCCTCAAGGATATCATGAGAAACTTTGTCGAATGCTTTACTGAAATCTAGATACACTACATCCACAGCATTGCCAGAGTCAACCATTTTAGTAACTCTGTTAAAAAAGAAGATAAGGTTCGTCTAATCCCATCAGCTGCTTTGAGTCGAGTTAGGGAGAAAGATGGATACTAAAGGAGTAAATAAAACAAAAAGCTGCACCCCCCAGCTGAGCCCCTGAGTTCCGGTTCTGGACGCCTGCCCCAAAGAAGGATGCCAGCTGCTTGGTGTCCCCATTGTGATGAAAGGCAGGGTATAATTGAAGCAAATAAAGAATAAATATAGCTGAAGGGGGGGGGGATAAAACATAGGTCGGTGGGTGGGTGAGTGGAAAGGAGCACAGGGTGGTATGTATTTGGAATGGTAAAGTAAATGACTGAGCTTGGAGCACAAGAACAATAGCTCACCAGGATCCTGGAGAGGACCAATGAAGTAGCAATGTTACATAAATAGCCTATCGTTGGAAGTGGGATGTGTTTGGGTGTGGCAATTGCATGCTATTCAAACAGGGCTGCGGCCCTCTGGAGTAGCAGTCTTGTTCTTGCTGACATCACGAATAAAGTAGAGCTGGTAATTAGACTTGGGGTCTGTCCTAGGGTTGCCAACCCCCTGGTTTGGCAGGGGTCCCCCACTTTTGGGGGGCTTCTACCCGCTAGCGGTCAGCTGACCACATGGGGAAGCCCCGCCCCCAAGCCCCAATACCTGCTGCCACCCCTCTCCTTTCTCTCCTCTTAAGAGAGTGGAGTGAGAGGGGTGGCTGCGGGCCAGCCACGTGCCTGATCTCCGCTCAGAGATCGGGCACACAAGGAAACACCGGCTCCCTGCCGTTAAAGGGGCCCCTTTAACTGCAGAGAGCCAGCGCCCCTGTCAGGTGGGCAGGTGGGCGGGGTGTGTGTGTCCCTAACATGACATCATCATGTTGGGGATGCCTCGCCCCCTCCAGGAACGCCCCCCAAAGTCCCCCGCTGGGACTGGTGGCTGCCTAATTGCCGGGGAGATGCAGGGGCCGAGGTTGTCTCTGGCTCAGAGTGCGAAGAGGGAGTGTAAAAAGGCTTGCCCTCCTCTCACTGGCGTTGAGGCTAGGAGGAGGGGGAGACTGGTGGGTAGGAAAGGGAGGGACCAGAAGCCTCCTTTAACCTTTTCCCCGGCTCAGCCATGGCTCAACCGAACCAGCCTTTCATTCACTGTTTAGGAATGCTGACTTCAGTTCAACATGAGGCATTGGTTTCCTGATGTTATGTTCTTAATGCTGAGTTTAGGCTGCTACAGTCAGGGCCGGACTGCCCATAGATGTAGTTAGGCACTTGCCTAGAGCGCCCCCTGGAAGGAGGCACCACACTGGCCTGCCACCCTGCTCCTCCCACCAGTCTGCTGTACTTGGGTCCCTCCTTGAAGGTTGTTTCTTTATAATTTTTTTAATTGTATTTACAAAAGAAGTAAGCCAAATAATATGATTCCAGAAGGTTATAAGAGGTTGTCTGAAGGCTATGACCAGTTGTAGTGGGACAGCCCTGTTCTGGCCTGCAGGCCCACCCTGCTCTCCAAGGTTTTCCCAACACCAGAAGGGGTTTTTCTCTCTCTCCATTCAACCACCACCTGACCTTTGTCAGAATTGCCCACTGAGAGGGTCTGGACTCCCCACTTCCCTTCCAAGTTCTGAGGCCTGGCCTCTGCATCTCCCATTACCCAGTGCCTGGTGACCACGGGGATAACTTACTGCCTTGTGCACCTCTAGGTGAATGGCCACTTGCCCTCTCCTTCCCCCTGGTGCTTCTTTTAATATAGTGTGTCCAAGACAGTGGATGCCTATGTGGCACAGTGAACCCCTACAAGCATCAAAAGTTATAAAGTCTGTATGAAAAAGAAAATATTTACAAGCATACTGTCAGCAAAGCACCAGTCTGAGCAAGGGATTCAAACAAAAAAGGGTAAAACGCAATTCCTCTTTACCTTTCTCTAAACATTACATAAGAACGTAAGAACATAAGAGACGCCAATGTTGGATCAGGCCAAAGGCCCATCCAGTCCAACACTCAGTCCACACACAGTGGCCAGAAATACCAGTGCCATCAGGAGGTCCACCAGTGGGGCCAGGACATTAGAAGCCCTCCCACTGTTGACCCCCCCCCCCAAGCACCAAGAAGACAGAGCATCCCTTGCTCCAGAGCCCCTATCTATACCTTGTGGCTAATAGCCACTGATGGACCTCTGCTCCAGATGCCTATCTAATTCCCTCTTGAAGCCGTCTATGCTTGTAGCCGCCACCACCTCCTGTGGCAGTGAATTCCATGTGTGAATCACTCTTTGGGTGAAGAAGGACTTCCTTTTATCCGTTCTAACCCGACCGCTCAGCAATTTCATGGAGTGCCCACAAGGAGTTCTTGTATTGTGAGAAAGGGAGAAAAGTACCTCTTTCTCTACCTGCTCTTTCCCATGCATAATCTTATAAACCTCAATCATATCACCCCTCGGTCGTCATTTCTCCAAGCTAAAGAGCCCTAAGCGCTTTAACCTTTCCTCATTCCCAAACAGATGTTGCGTCTAAGACAGGCTCCTCAGCTTAGAAAGTTACAGACATTCTGTCGGGTTTCCCTTACCTTCAAGCCTCTTTTGGGTGTGCAGGCCAGAACATGGCAATGGCTGCCTCCCACAGACCTCAGATAAGAGTTCTGTCTACCTCAACGGAATCAGCATCGAAAGAGCCCCTCCTCCTTGCTCCCAGGAGTTTCACCATTCCTTTTTTTCCTCCCATGGGCCAAGTCAAGCTGGGTCCAAGAGGCTTTTCCTGAAATCTCCAGGAGCTTCTTCCAGAAGTCTTTCTAGTATTTAATACTGCCAAATGTCTGTTCCTGCTGGGACATGTGCGTGGAACTGGATCATTCCCTCCCTCTAATGGTCAATTTGATATTACTTCTCTTTATGTCCGGCATATCCCCCTGCAGATTTAAGCCTCAGGTTTTTATGGCAGACATAGATGTAATATTGTATTGACCAGTAGAGGGAGCAAAACATGCATTAAACAAAACCCCCCCCCCCCCAAACAACAACAGGAACATACAAACAAGGAAAAGGAGAATGTGGGAAAGTCCAATGTTTATTTTTTTTAAATACTGTGTTTATAATTCCTGGCTGACAGATCGATTTGCTCACTCCTAGTTTATACAATTTGCTCACTCCTTGTTTATACAATTGGCTGTGGAGCTGCCTGCAGTGATGACAGGTCTTTGAGGGAGGGGGAAGCCAGAACTCTTAATGGGCTGCGTGGGAATGTGCACGCATGACACACTGCCGATTGCACAGCTCTGCCTGAATATGTGAACAGTAGCCTGAGAAATGGGGTCAAGCTTCTCAGGAACAGCTGAACTGATGGATGCAAAACTGTCTCCCTGCTTGTGGCCAGCCAACAGAACTTGAGCTGAACCGGCAGGCACTCAAGAGAGAAGGAGGTAAAAAAAACTTAACCCCCCCCCCCAAGAATTGAATTAAGAACATGAAAGGTTAAATGGATACAAATTAGGGGGCCCAGTGTTAACACCAATAAATGTACGACATAAATATTACAAATGATTAAAAAATACATGTATTTATTACAAACAGAACTAGCGCCAAACCAGCGGGCATCCATACATTTCTACTCCCTGCAAGTCTTTGCTGCCCAGTTTGGTGAAAGCCAGTTTTGTGTACTGGTTAGAAGCGCGGACTCTAAACTGGGAGAACCAGGTTTCATTCCCCACTTCCCCACTCTTCCACATGCAGCTGCTGGCTGACCTTGGGTCAGTCACAGTCCTCTCAGAGCTCTCTCAGCCCCACCTACTTCACAGGGTATCTGTTGTGGGGAAAGGAAGGGAAGGAGATTGTAAGCCACTCTGAGATGCTGAGGGAAAGGCCAGGTATAAATCCAATCTCTTCCTCCTCCTCAGCTGTCACTGCCCACTTTCTAAAACCCATGGCGGATTCCAGGAAAGTATTGTTGGGTTCAATGGTGCCCATGGGCACCATGTGGGAAACCCCTGCTTTACAGGGATGATGATGATGATGATGATAATAATAATGATGATGATGATGATGATGATGATACTTTCCATTTATTAATCGCTTTCCCCAGTGGGCTCAAAGCGATGTACAGTTACTCAATATAGACAAGGGACTAACAATGTTTGTAGGGGAAAGGGAAGACAACATATATTCATTTAATTGCACACGCCGTCACTGCCCAGTGTAGACGTCTTCTGGCTTGGCAACCACCTTTGAGTGGGACCCCCAGGGGAGGTGCTAGAGCCCCCATGTCCAGTGTTCTTCACAACCTTGGAGACAGCCGTGGCCACTCCGGAGTAGGGGTGTGCAAAAAAAAAAAAAATTCGGCTGGCCGAATGACCCCCGAATGCCACTCTCAGCAACTTAAGTCAATTTGGGGCTCATTCGGCCAGCCGAATCAGATTCGCCAGGGGCACCTGGGCAAGCCAAGGGAAGGCAGTATAAACTGCCTTCCCTCCAAGGGGGGGACTTGCCCGGGCTCCCCACAATGAAGGGAATGTGCCACCTCTGTGGTGTGACTCGGGGTTTAAAGATTAAATTCCCCCCAGTTGAGCTGCAGAGGCGGCACACTCCTTTCTTTAAAGGGAAGGGGAGGGAGCAGGGGGGCATTTAAATGCCTCCCCGTGGTTTCCTCGGCTTGCCCGCTTTGGTGGGCGAGCGGTGGAAGGCTTCAAGAGCCCCCTGCCTCCGCTGTTCCCTGGCTTGCTCACCTCCATGGGTGATCCAGGAAGGGCTGGGAAGGGGGTGGGGAGGCATTTAAATGTCTCCCCGTTTTTTCCTCTGCTTGCCCGCCAAAGCGGGTGAGCGGAGGAAGGCTTCTAGAGCCCCCCTGCCCTTCCCAAGGCCAAGGAGGGTGCAGGGAGGTGTTTAAATCACTCCATGTTTTCTCCATCTCGCCCGCCGCAGCGGGCAAACTGGAGAAGGCTTCCAGAGTCCCTCCGCCATTCTTAGCTCGCCCGCCGAGGTGAGCGAGCTAGGAAAGGCTGGGGAGTGTGCAGCCTCCCTGTTCTTTCCCTGGGGCTGGGCACCCCTTTTTGGGCCACCACCGAATTTCGGTGGCTGCTTTTGGCGGCAGGCTGAATTAGATCAGAGAATCTGATTCGGCCCGCGGCTTCCCGAAAGGGGCCCCAATGGCCCTTTTTCGGGGGTGCATTCGGTTCGGACAAACCGAATGCACATCCGTACTCTGGAGTGCTAACTGAGGCCTCCAAACGACCTCCCAGGACAGACAAGGACAGCACATTGCAGAGCCAGTGGTGGCCCATGTTGAACTCGCACCGGAGGTCAGCATTCCCAAGCGGTGAATGAAAGGCTGGTTTGGTTGAGCCATGGCTGAGCCGGGGTAAAGGTTAAACGAGGCTTCTGGTCCCTCCCTTTCCTACCCACCAGTCTCCCTCTCCTCCCAGCCTCAGCGCCAGTGAGTGAAGAGCAGGTCTCTTGAAACTCCCTCCTCCCACTCCGAGCCAGGGACGACAACAGCTCCTGCGTCTCCCCAGCAATTAGGCAGCCACCAGTCCCACTGGAATGAGCACCACACCTCCTGCCTACGGCTCTGCCAGGAGCTCCTCCGTCCCACGCGTTTGGGGCTCGTTTCCTGCCACACACGGCTACCTGTGCAGCAACAGAGGGACAGGCAAAACTGGCAAAGAAAAATGGAGGCTGTGTCTTCCCTGCCGGGGCCCTTTGGAGATAATGAGGTTCAGGGGAAAGTCTCTTCCCGGTTCTCTGCTGCTTCTGGGTCCATGACTCCACCCCTGATGCAATCCCTGGCTCATGCTGACCGGAATGTTCACATTTGCCCTCTGTGCGGCGTTGGCACAGGTGGCGTGGCCTCAGTTGCCAAATTGCAAGCCCACGGAGTCAGCCCCAGCTGCTGCTCAACATGGAGAGTGTCCATGCAGGGAGGGCGGTGGGGCTCTTCTGCCTGTCTTGCTTTACGCATCCTCCTTGGCTTCAGCTCTGAGGCTGGACTCCTGTCCTGGCCCAAGGTGAACAGAGATATTTTTGGCAGTCTAAGGAGACAAACCAGAGCGAGCCTCCCCTTTACGTGCGAGCCTTGGACCTTCAGGCCTCCTTGCAGCAGGCAGCAGTCCGCCTTTTCAGATTCAGGGACGGCTTTTGTTTTACAAAATGCAACAGGAGACCCCCTCCCTCCCTCCCTCCCTCCCTCTCTCTCTCCCCCTCCCTCTTCAGTGTTCACATTGGGTGCTTGGAGGCTTTGGTCTTCCATCCTCCCTCCCTTCCCAGACACAATGGTGGGCAGCCAATGAGGCTCCTATATGGTATGTCATGGTAGGGATGCTACCCTCCAGGTGGGACCTGGGGATCTCCTGGAATTACAGCTCATCTCCAGACTGCAGAGGTCAGTTCCTCAGGAGAAAATGGATGCTCCGGAGGGTGGACTCTCTGTGGCATTGCACCCCACGGATGTCCCTGTCCTCCTCAGGCTCCACCTCCTAATCTCCAGGGTTTTCCAAACCTGGATCCAGCAATCCTACGACCCTGTTGGTGGCTGGGGGGGGGGGGGGCCGGCCCCTTG
>NW_015160299.1:51690-68829 GCF_001447785.1 Gekko japonicus
AAACCTCCGCCCCTTTGGGGGGTGGGGGGGGGGGGGGACTGACCTCTGTGGTCTGGAGATTAGTTGTAATTCTAGGAGAACTCCAACCCCCACCTAGAGGGTGGGAACCGAAGAAGAAAAAGACTGGATTTATCCCTCACCCTTCACTCCCCAAGGGAGTTTCAGAGTGGCTTACAAACTCCTCTCCCTCCCCCTCCCCACAATAGACACCCTGTGAGGTAGGCCGGGCTCAGAGAGCTCTGACAGAAACTCCTCTTTTTCAAGGACAGCTCTTATCAGAACCACGTCTTGTCCAAGGTCATCCAGCAGGTGCAAGTGGAGGAGGAGTGGGGAATCAAACCCAGTTCTCCCAGATTAGAGTCCGTGCACTTAACCACCACACCAAAATGGCTCTTGCTTAGTCTTAGTCTATCAGGTTAGAAGAAGCGATTGGATTTAGGTGGGTGGGGCTGAGAGAGCTCTGGGAGAACTGGTGACTGATCCAAGGTCATGCCAGCAGCTGCATGTGGAGGAGCGGGGAATCAAACCCGGTTCTCCCAGATTAGAGTCTGCGCACTTAACCCCTATGCCCTGGCAGGCTGTTCACCAACCCACCCTCTTCTTCCCAACCTGATGGTGATTCCCTTCTCTTGCAGAAGCTTTAAGACAAGCAGGTGCTATTTATTCATTATTGAGTTACTTAAAACATTTGTTAGCTGCCTTTGTTCAGTCACAGCTGACTTATGACGACCCCAGCAAGGATTAAGCAGAGGTGGTTTGCCCTTGCCTTCCTCTGCAGAGCCTTCCTGGGTGGTCTCTGACCCAAGTACTGGCCCTGCTTAGCTTCTGAGATTAGGCGATACTATTCCAAACCCATGAGGTGGCTTACAATACAAATAAAACAACCACTATCTGAAGACGTGAGCAGTGACTCACAAAAGCTCATACCCTGCCTCACATTTTGTTAGTCTTTTAAGGCCCCGGTCACACTGGGGGAAAAGGTGCAGCTGAAGTGCGGCTTTTTTGAGCCGCATCAAAAGAGAAGCGCGGCGGCGGGATCAGATAGATCCCCCGAGCCGCCACGCAGTTGCTCCCCGGCATGATCAGATGCTGGGGGGAAGCCACAGATCAGCAAGCAAGGCGAGCCCGCTGCGCATGTGTGCGCCTGTGTGCGCCTGTGCAGTTTGCCCGGGGGCTTCGCATGCTGCTGAAGACGGGCGCGCCGGCGATCACACGGCCGCCCCTGCTGTGGATTTACAGGTAAGTAGTAGTGTTTTGTAGGGGGTTTTTTGATCCACATCTTCGGCCAGAAGAGACGGATCGGGGACGGGTGCACGCCGCTTCCCAGCTGTTGCGGTGTGATCACGCCTGCTTGATGCGCCCCCGATCCGTCCCTCTCACGGATCAAAGCTTCCTGTGTGACCGGGGCCAAGGATACTACTGGACTCTTGCTCTTTCTTACTGCAAGAAGAAGAAGAGGAAGAAGACGAAGAAGAGAAGAAAAGATGAAGAAGAGAAGAAGAGAAGAAGAAGAGAAGAAGAAGAGAAGAAGAAGAGAAGAAGAAGAGAAGAAAAGAAAAGAAAAAGAAGAAGAAATTGGGTTTATACCCCGCCCTTCACTCGGAGTCTCAGAGCACATAACAGACCACATAAGAACACATAAAAGACCACAATTTAAAAACTCTTGTTAAGATCCGAATATCAATAAATAAGAACTAGACCAGTCAAATGCTGTCCTAAATAAACCTGTCTTCAACTGCCTCCTGGCAGTGGGGGGGGCAGGTGCATCTCTCTGGGGGAGGGGGCTCCATGATTGTGGGGCTGCCACTGAAAAGGTTCTCTCTTGTGTGCCCACCGGACAAGCTTCTTTGACCGGTGGGCCTCTCAGGAGGGCCCCTCTCTGCGATCTTAATTCCTGGGCAGGAAGGCGTGGGAGAAGACTGTCCTGTAGGTAACCCAGTCCCAAGCTATGTGGGGTGCCGGTCCTCCCCGGGGCAGAATAGCACACCTGCAGGAAAGCCCCATCGTTGAGCAGAGATAAATGGGGGGCAGAGCCAGAGACTGTCAACGTTTCCTATTGTCAACATTTCCTGGCGCATTTCCAGACATGCATATTTTATGCAATGCAGGGACACTCGTTGCTCATTGGTTGCCGGGGAAGATGCAATTATCACATGCGTGGCGACCGAGAGTGCACTGGGGAATGTCATAAGCACATAATCACACTTGTGACGCTGCCGGTGTTGAAGGACACCGCTGCCCTTCCCCGACTGTTTCAACACCTTGTACGTTTCTGAGGCTGTGAGTGTGTCCCTCTGCCAAGCCCAGACAGAAGCATTTCCCCCGTCTTTAAAAACAGTCGGTGACAAACGCCATCACTATGGGGTGGGGCCAGGGCTCGGCGCAGAGAATTGGGCCCTGGCTTCGCTGCTCCCTGGGGCTTGCCAGCAGCCAGGCGGGGGAAACCAGGTTCTGGAGGAGGTCTCCGAGAGCCACAGCTAGTGAATGCTGGCTAGATTTGTGTGCCTCAAGGGCAGTGATGGTGAACCTTTTAGAGACCGAGTGCCCAAACTGCGACCCAAAACCCACTTATTTATCGCAAAGTGCCCACACGGCAATTTAACCTGAATACTGAGGTTTTACTTTAGAAAAAACAACTCATACATTAACTTAAGATGATCCAAACAAAGTGAGGAAAGCAATCCCAAATGCTTTCATTTTCTTAAAATTATTTGGCAAAGAATTCGACACTTTAATGATGGTCTGGGCCTGGCTGGGGTGATGGCACGCGTGCCCACAGAGAGGGCTCTGAGTGCCACCTCTGGCACCCGTGCCATAGGTTCGCCACCACTGCTCTAGGGCTTCCTCCTGTTGGAGTTCGAGGCCATCGCACTCAGCATCTTGCGGCCACTTGCCTTCAGCACGAAGGGGGCCTTGGTTCTCGGAAGCTTATGCTTGGGAAATTTTGTTGCTCTCTAAAACGCTACTGGACTCAAATCTGGCTCCCCTCTGAAGTTGCTTCCTCCCACCAGCATCCAAATTTAAATTCCCCTCCTCCTATCATTCCCATCATCTCCCCCCACACACACCTTACCTCACTCATCAGCTGCTGTATGCATTTCCTCTGCTCTCCCCTACTGGCTTTTTTGATACTAAATATTTCTGCTCAGGGGTCGTTTTGTAGAAAAAGAGGTGCAGGAGCTCATTAGCATAACTCATTAGCATAACTTATTTGCATATGCCACACCCCCTGACATCACCGGAAGTGTGGCAGAAGGCAACACCCACCACTCAGGCTCCACTGGACTGTTTTGGATTGCTAGCTTTGGGGGGGGGGGAACGTGCAGATCTGCCCTCACAGAGGAGGGAGAGCTTGTACCTGAAGGTGGGCGGGGAGGGGGAGCTCTGCAACCTTGGGTCAATCACAAGTTCTTCCAGAGCTGTTCACCCACAAGCAGTTCTTGAGAGAGCTCTCTCAGCCCCACCCGCTTCACAGGGTGGCTGTTGTGGGGAGGGGAAGGGGTAAGGAAATTGTAAGCCACTCTGAGACTCCTTCGGGTAGTGAAGGGCCATGGGGTGTAAATCCAATCTCTCTCTCTCTCTTAAGAGAAGTAGAGAGCCAGCATGGTGTTGTGGTTAAGAGTGCCAGGCTCGAATCTGGTCAGCTGGGTTTGATTCCCCACTCCTCCTCCACATGCAGCTAGCTAGATGACCTTGGGCCAGTCACGGTTCTCTCAGAGCTCTCTCAGCCCCACCTGCCTCACAAGGTGCCTCTTGAGGGGAGAGGAAGGGAAGGTGATTGTAAGACACTTTGAGACTCCTTCAGATAGAGAAAAGCAAGGTATAAGAGCCAACTCTTCTTCCTCCTCCACATACAGCCAGCTGGGTGACGTTGGGCCAGTCATGGTTCTCTCAGAGCTCTATCAGTCCCACCTGCCTCACAGGGTGTCTCTTGTGGGTAGAGGAAGGGAAGGTGGTTGTCACCACTTTGAGACTCCTCAGGGTAGAGAAAAGTGGGGTTATAAAAACCTACTCTTTTTCTTCTTCATCTGCTCTCTGTGGCTCATCTGAGACTTCCATTTCTCCCAGTCTCTAACTCATTCACAGAGTCCACCTTCCAAAGCTCCCATTTTCTGCAGGGGAACTGACCTTGGTCGTCTGGAGATCAGACGTAATTTTGGAAGACTTCCAGGCCTCACCCTGAGGTTGGTAGCCATACAGGGAACTCCAGGCACACTTTAGTCAACAGTTTATATGTTTGTTAACTTTTGTTGGGTTACCAGCAGTGCCTTGGCTAGTGCTGGGAGATTCTGCAGGTGATGCTTGGGGAGGCAGAGTTCAGGACGATATGATGTCACCCCGGGAGACACTCTAGAAATTTCCCCTAATTTCTATGGTAAAGACCATAGAGACATGGGGAAATTCCCAGAGTGTCACTACACAGCCTTCCCCCCCCCCCACTCATCAGTTTCTAAAGAGCAGGGGACTGAGACAAAGGGAGGGGGGAAATGGCAAACCCATACTAGTATAAATAATAACCCCTGATCCCCACATCTGGGCTTCTGCCGGGTTTTTAGCATTAGGGACCCATTGGGTCATTATGACACCACGTCAAAGGTCCATGCTATTAAGGAGGTGGGACATTCTCCATGTCACAAGTGTAAAGCATGTGCATTTACCATGACTGCACAAGTTTAAGCATCCAGTCGAGGATATTACAAGAAGAAGAAGAGGAGGAGGAGGAGGAGGAGGAGGAGGAGATTGGATTTATACCCCACCCTTCACTACCCAAGGGAGTCTCAGAATGACTTACAAACTCCTCTCCCTTCCCCTCCCCACAACAGACACCCTGTGAGGTCGGCTGAGAGAACTCATACAGAAACTGCTCTTTTTCAAGGACAGCTGGTGCCAGAACTATGGCTTGCCCAAGGTCATCCAGCAGGTGCAAGTGGAGGAGTGGGGAATCAAACCCGATTCTCCCAGATTAGAGTCCGCGCACTTAACCACTAAACCAGACTGGCTCTCTTATGGTAAGATTCTACCATAAAACAAATTGTGAGAGTCGTAATACTATCTACATAATCCAGTGTGATTGTTCTAAAATTTACGTGGGGAAGTGTTCTGGGCATGCCAGCTCCTCCCCCCCCCCCCAAACAAAAAAATTCAAGACGGACTCACTCAAGGGCCTTTTTTTCTGCACGGGGACTCACAGGCAACCAGCCAAGCCAGTTCAAGGCTCTATGTGGGCATGCCAGCTCCCCCCCCAAAAAACAAACAAATTCAAAACAGACTCACTCAAGGGCCTTTTTTTCTGCACGGGGACTCACAGGCAACCAGCCAAGCCAGTTCAAGGCTCTATGTGGGCATGCCAGCTCCCCCCCCAAAACAAACAAATTCAAAACAGACTCACTCAAGGGCCTTTTTTTCTGCACGGGGACTCACAGGCAACCAGCCAAGCCAGTTCAAGGCTCTATGTGGGCATGCCAGCTCCCCCCCCAAAACAAACAAATTCAAAACAGACTCACTCAAGGGCCTTTTTTTCTGCACGGGGACTCACAGGCAACCAGCCAAGCCAGTTCAAGGCTCTATGTGGGCATGCCAGCTCCCCCCCCAAAAAACAAACAAATTCAAAACAGACTCACTCAAGGGCCTTTTTTTCTGCATGGGGACTCACAGGCAACCAGCCAAGCCAGTTCAAGGCTCCAGTTCGGGAACCCTGGGATGTGGTGGCCAGACCTCCCGGGGCGCCGAAGATCTCAGTGGCCCCGGGAAGCGCAGGGAGGGGTGGCTGGGCCTCCCGGGGCGCCGCGGATCTCCGCGCCCCCAGGAAGCCCCGCCCCCTGGGCTTTTCACTCCCAGAGTGGTGCTCCAGAGAGCTCCAGCCCCATCCGACCCCTGGTTCTAGGGTAATAAAGTCTAGAATCCTTGAACACCTTTCGACGATTACAAATAATAATTTTGACGTGCCTTTGACCCAGCACTGGCACAAAAAAGGACATGCCCCTGAAAGCTTAAGGTACTGTGTTATTTATCAGTATAAACCACATAAATATAATACTGAGGACACTGACTGTATTTTATTACAAAAAGAGGCATGACTTATACATCAACTTCGTTCTATTGCACCAGCTGGTCTTAATGTGAGTGTGGATTTGTCTTCGTTTATCTAACTCTAGAAACTGGATAGCATACATGTAGTACTGGCTTAGGAGAGCCTAAAAAAACTTCTTTATACTTAATTGGAAACACCTGAATGGTGAGACTTATTGTGAGCATGCCCTTCAGGACTGTGAAAGCCAAAATGCCTCATTAGAGAGATTGACGCTGTGCCAGAATTAGGAATGTCAACACTGGAGTTTGTAGGTGTGGGTAAGGAAACTAAAATTATCTAGTGTACAGGATTTTTTTATTATTCTTTGAGGAATAATTGTAATTTTGTAAGACCTTGTTGACTATATTTGAACTGACTGCTTTGTTTTGTATGTTTCTGATAGCTTCAATATAAGTCCAGTCCTGAGAAAGGATTCTCAAAAAGGTTGTATATCTTTGACTGTTTTTTTTTGTATTTTGGACTATAAATATATCATCCAGAAAGAGCCTCGTGTTGTTATTTTGTTTGGAAGCAGAAGGAGTCTGATGGCCGAACTGAGAGTGTTTACCTTAAAGAATGGCCTGGCAGAGAAACAGCCAGTTTGGTGGTTAAGTGCATGGACTCTAATCTGGGAGAAATGGGTTTGATTCCCCACTCCTCCACTTGCACCTGGCTGGATGACCTAGGGCAAGCCTTAATTCTGGCACAGCTGTTCTTGAAAAAAGAGCAGTTTCTGTCAGAGCTCTCTCAGCCCCACCTACCTCACACTTACTCAGCCCCACCCACTGCTACTACTACTACTACTACTTCTTCTCCTTCGCCAGTTTGGTGTAGTGCTTAAGTGCGCGGACTCTAATCTGGGAGAACCAGGTTTGATTCCATCCCCCCCCTCCACCTGCCACTGCTGGATGACCTTGGGCAAGCCATAGTTCTGGACAGAGGTGTTCTTGAAAAAGAGCACTTCCTGTCAGAGCTCTCTCAGCCCCACCCACCTCACACCTACTCAGTCCCACCTACTGCTACTACTTCTTCTTCTCCTTCGCCAGTTTGGTGTAGTGGTTAAGTGTGCGGACTCTAATCTGGGAGAACCAGGTTTGATTCCCCACTCCTCCACTTGCACCTGCTGGATGACCTTGGGCAAGCCATAGTTCTGATAAGAGCTGTTCTTGAAAAAGAGCCGTTTCTGTCAAGAGCTCTCTCAGCCCCACCTGCCTCACAGGGTGTCTGTTGTGGGGAGGGGAAGGGAAAGGAGTTTGTAGGCCGCTCTGAGACTCCTTTGGGTAGTGAAGGGCGGGGTATAAATCCAATCTCCTCCTCCTCCTCCTCCTCTTCTTCTTCTTCTTCAGTGCAGTGCGGACTCTAATCTGGGAGAACCAGGTTTGATTCCCCACTCCTCCACTTGCACCTGCTGGATGACCTTGGGCAAGCCATAGTTCTGATAAGAGCTGTTCTTGAAAAAGAGCCGTTTCTGTCAAGAGCTCTCTCAGCCCCACCTGCCTCACAGGGTGTCTGTTGTGGGGAGGGGAAGGGAAAGGAGTTTGTAGGCCGCTCTGAGACTCCTTTGGGTAGTGAAGGGCGGGGTATAAATCCAATCTCCTCCTCCTCCTCCTCCTCTTCTTCTTCTTCTTCAGTGCATGGAGGACTCTAATCTGGGAGAACCGGGTTTGATTCCCCACTCCTCCACTTGCACCTGCTGGATGACCTTGGGCAAGCCGTAGTTCTGGTCTGAGCTGTTCTTGAAAAAGAGCAGTTTCTGTCAGAGCTCCCTCAGCCCCACCTACCTCACACCTACTCAGTCCCACCTACTACTACTACTACCTCTACTACTTCTTCTTCTTCTTCTTCTTCTTCTTCCTTCATCTCCAAAACCTCCAGGTATTTCCCCGTCTAGAGCTGGCCATGCCACCCCAGGTGAACCTGTCTCCTTCAGCCACCGCAGCCACCTCGTCATCGGCTGAGACTCAGATTACTTCATTTCGCCTTTTGCCATTGGTTAGGGATGCCAGCTCTGGGTTGGGAAATTCCTGGAGATTTGAGGGTGGAGCCCGGGTTGGGGAAAGAAAGGACCTCAGCTGAATATAAGGCCATGGAGTCCACCCTCCAAAGCAGCCAGTGTCCTCCAGGGTGACTGATCTCTCCAGTCTCGGGACCAGTTGTGATTCCAGCAGGTCTCCAGTCCCCACCTAGAATCGGGCAGTCCTCAGTTGGCCCCCGTCTCAGGCGATGAGCCTGGCAGTGCCCATGGCTGCAGCTGCTTTTCCTGCCCACGCAGTAAGGGGGATCAGTCTCCAGCCAGGGCCCGGGTTGGCTCGGGGCATCAGAAGTTCCCCGATCCCTTGCTGGGCCCTCCTGTTTGTGCATGAACAGTAGCCAGCTCCTCATGGCTCAGTGCCCGGAGCTCTTGGCAGCTAAGCAGCTGCAGGCATCTGGAAGGGCCAGATTTGCCACCCGGGGTCATGGGCGGGTCATTCGCCTTTGAAAAAGGGACGATAGCCAAGCCACAAGCTACTCAGTTGGAAAGAAAATGCATCCGTAACTGCAACAGTCAATCCATTTGATTCACGGCAGCCACCTAGGAGGTGTTGGGGATTGTAAAACCCAGGGTTCCCAATGAGGCAGGGATAATGTGGCTAATTTCATTTTATTTACTTAAGAGAAGAAGAAGAGATGGGATTTATACCCTGCCCTTCACTACCAGAAGGAGTCTCAGAGCGGCTGACAACCCCCTTCCCCTCCCCACAACAGACACCCTGTGAGGTAGGCAGGGCAGAGAGAGCTCTTGACAAAAGCGGCTCTTTTTCAAGGACAGCTCTGGCAGAACTACGGCTTGCCCAAGGTCATCCAGCAGGTGCAAGTGGAGGAGGAGTGGGGAATCAAACCCGGTTCTCCCAGATTAGAGTCCGCGCACTTAACCACGACACCAAACTGGCTCTCCTTTTCCTCCTCCTTTTTTCTATTTATATGTCCGACTTTCTCCCAGTCCTTCTGGGACCCAAGGCAAGCAACAACAACAGGAACAGTTTTATAAAACAGGACTGTAAAAAACCCAAAAATCCCTGATCCGAGCAACTAAGATTTTTTAGTAGCCAGCGTGGGCTCATTGTGCAATCATCCCTTTATTATTTTGATAACTTAAAAATGCAACAGGCCACCGATGTTCAAGCTGCCAGACAGAGCCTGAAAGGCAAGGGAAAACGTTCCTTTCCCCCAGGAAATTCTTTACTGACTAATCCTTCCTTTGGGCAACGATGGTGAAGGCTGATGCATTTCTGTGCATGTGCAGAGGTGTCATTTCCACGGCAGGCACATTTGAAAGGGGAGCCAAGGACCCACCAAACGTTCGGCTCTGGTGACTGCCACGCATGGCCACAGTGCAGGTTGAAGCCACGGATGCTGGGGCAGGTCTAGCCAGGAGCACAGATCCTTCCTCCAAATCGAACACTGCCCCCCCCAGTAAGATGTCCACTCACTGGTGTGAACAAGGCTTTCCCAAAGGGCCAAAAGGTGGCTGAGTCCAAGTCCAAGGCTTTGGGGCACCTCCTCCCCTATAAGCAAAGGCCGAAGAATCCGGGACTTTTCAATTGAGAAAAGAGACGACTACGGGGGGACATGGCAGAGGTTTATTTATTTATATTTATTTATTTGTTAGGGTTATATCTTGCCCTTCCCCAATGGCTCGGGGTGGCTAACAGACGAGGCATAGTGTTGAAGTTAAAACAGATAAAAACAGAATGCAAATGCAGTACAATACATATGATCCCTCCATCACCATCCTGGCCGCAGCATTCTGCACTAGCTGCAGCTTCCGGATTTGCGACAAAGGCAGCCCCATGTAGAGAGTGTTACAGTAGTCTAGCCTCGAGGTGACCATCAGATGGATCACTGTGGCCAGGTCATCACGGTCGAGGAAGGGGGCCAACTGCCGGGCCTGCCTCAGATGGTAGAAGGCCGACTTGGCAGTGGCTGCCATCTGGGCCTCCATCATTAAAGAGGAGTCCAGGAGCACACCCAAACTCTTAACCTCCAACGCTGGCACCTAACCAAAGGCGCCCCATTGAAGGTCGGGAGAGGGAGCTCCAACCCCGAACCGATCCGACTCAGGCCCAGGACCTCCGTCTTTGCCGGGTTTAGTTTCAACCGACTCAGTCTGAGCCAGCCAGCCACAGCCTGTAACTCCCGATGGAGGTCTTCCGGGGCGGAGTCCGACTGTCCGCCCACCATCAGATAGAGCTGGGTGTCATCTGCATACTGATGACACCCAAGCCCACAACTCCGGGCAATCTGGGCAAGGGGGCGCATGTAGATATTAAACAACATCGGGGACAGCACCGCCCCCTGAGGCACCCCACACTCAAGGGGGTGCCTTCGGGACCGCTGATCCCCGATCGCCACCCTTTGTCCCCGACCTTGGAGAAAAGAGGCAAACCATTGAAGGGCAAGCCCCTGGATCCCCATGTCGGCGAGGCGGTGGGCCAGCAACTGGTGGTCGACCGTGTCAAATGCATATAAAATGATGCACAGGATGGAGAGAGTTAACCAAGAGAACTTTCCCTCCCTTTCCCAAAATACCAGAATTGAAGGGCACCCAATGAAACTGTTGGGCAGCAGGTTCAGGAGGGACAAAAGGAAACATGACTTTACACAGAGGGTGATTAAAATGTGGAATTCACTGCCGGAGGATGTGGCGATGGCCACAGGAATGAACAGCTTTGAAGGGGGATTAGATAGATTAATGGAGGATAAGTCTGTCAGTGGCTACTAGCCCTGGTGCCTGAGGGGAACCTCCACATTCAGAGGCACGAATCCTCTGAATCCCAGACCCAGGCGGCAACATCAGGGAAGGCCTCGGCCTTTATGCCCTTGTCATGACTCAGGTGGGGGGGTGTCACCTGACGCTGCCACCACTCTGGACTTAGGTTTCCTTGAGAAGGCCCAGAGCACCCTCCCAAGACCTTCAGACCTCCCTTTTGACCGAATAATAGGCGTGAGGACCAGGCAGAGTACAACAAGGAAAAGGTTTATTTTACAGGAGGTCAAACAACAAGGTGCAGAATAATAACAGTAAGAGGGTGAAAAGAAAAGAAATCAAATGCCCTAACGCATCTAAATATATACTGTCCCTAGCTCACTATCTGCAGTACGCTTCCTTCTGGCTCTGCCCTGCTTTTGGAAGAAGAGGAGGAGGAGGAGGAGGAGGAGGAGGAGATTGGATTTATACCCCACCCTTCATTCAGAGTCTCAGAGTGGCTTACCAACTCCTTTCCCTTCCCCTCCCCACAACAGACACCCTGTGAGGTGGGTGGGGCTGAGAGAGCTCTCTTGAGGACTGCTCTTGAGAGAACAGCTCTGAGAGAACTTGTGACTGACCCAAGGTCACCCAGCTGGCTGCATGTGGAGGAGGGGGGAATCAAACCCAGTACTGCCACTGACAGGTTGCATTGCCTTTGGTATTGCCATTGACAGGTTGCATTGCCAGCTGTACTGCCTCTCTGGTCTGTCTGTCTATCTGCCCATTTTTATCCCGCATTTCCTCCAAAGCGCTCAGGGTGGCTTACTTGATTCTCCCCTCTTCCATTTTATCTACACAACAGTCTTGTGAGGTCGGTTAGGCTAAGAGGGAGTTACTGACCCAAGGTCATTGTTGGGGCTCCCTGGAGATTTGAACTCAGGACTTCCCAGTCCAACATGCTGATGGTTATCACACTGGCTCCGTGGCTTGCCCAAGGCAGGACTCGAACCCAGGCCATGCCCAGGCTTCCTGCAGGGCCCTTCCTTGTCACCCTGCCTGATGCCTGTCTGTGTTGACACTGGACGTGCCTCACGACAAGGTCCCTGCCCGGTCGGCTTCCCCGTGTCCGGGCGTCACCTGTCAGCGCCACCCCTGCACTCTGGGAACCGGCCTGTCTGGGCAGGGCAGGGCAGGGCTCTGGGGCTGGATCAGAGGGGAATTCAATTCAGCGCCGGGAGCCAGCTCAGGGCAAGCCGTGGCACATCCCCTGGGAGTCGGCCCCACCCGCCTGGCTCTTTAAAGCCCGCCCGGCCTGGCCGACGGGGCTCAGACGCAGCTCGGCAGCACCATGAAGACAGTCGGCCGCCTCCTCGCCCTGCTCGCCCTGCTGGCCCTCGGGACCCAGCTCTCGTCAGCGAGCCAAGGTGAGCGGCGTCAGGCAGGAAGGGGGGCGGGCGTGAGGGGTCGTGGTGGGGGCACAGGAGAGAAAGGGCTTCCCAGCTGTGCCCATGTCTGTGAGAGAACAGCAGACTGAAGGTGCCTGCCTGGGGAATGGCTGCGCGGACCTCCCTGCCACCAGGGTTTCTCGGGCGGGCAAAGCTAGCCTGCTCTGGCAGCCCGTCTGGGGAGGTTCCACTTCCAAGGCTGCGAGCAGTGTCCCCTCCAAGCTGAGTGAGTGTGAGTGAGCTCACAGTGCGTTAGCCTCCGGTTCACTCATTTCTGTCTCAGGAAGGATAGCTCCAGAGCACACTGATTTACGCAGCAGCCAAATCGCTGGCTCACCGCTTTAATGCCAGTCGCTCACAAGGTAGAATTTTTGCTCACAAGGCTCCACAGCTGAGAGGGAGCGTGGGTCGCCAGTGAAGTGGCGTGAGGTTAGGGGGCGGACCCCGGGACCCTCTGCAGCACTGCCGAGGAAGGGGCGCTGGGGAAGAACTCTTACATTGGGTCCAGGTAGCCCCCTCGCCTAGTGTTGCCAACTTCCAGGGGGGCCCTGCAGCTCTAATGGAATGAGGGTTGATCTCCAGACTGCAGAGATCAAGTCCTGTAGAGGAAACGGACTCGATGGCATTATAACCCGTTGAGCTCCCTCCCTCCCCTACGCCTCTACCCTCAAATCTCCAGGGATTTCCCCACCTGGAGCTGGCAACCCTGCCCTCTCCCCCGCCTCCTTTGCAGAGTTGCGAGGAACTCTTGGGCCACCGACATGCTGTGCAGTCGCTTGAGGCAGGGGATTTTTTTGGGTGAGCCGGGCAGGTTGCTGGCTGGGAGAAGTCACCCAGTGAGGCTCCAACGAGACACGATTGGCTGAATCGCCTGCAATTAAACCACAAAAACAAACCCCAATTAAAAGAGCTACATGCCTGCTTTGAAGACTGCGTGGGGGTGTGTGTGTGTGTTAGGCCTTTCCTTCTGTGCCTTTTCATGTATAAATCATCTACTTTCTTGAAGCTACAATGAGCGGTGGGAAATCCAAGTGGAACGGCTCCGTGCCCATCTTCGTGGTCCCACTGCAGATACTACACCACACCCTGGTGGTCTGTCACAGCCAATGCTCCCTCTAAGCTGTGGAGTCTTGTGAGCAAAGATTCCACTTTGTGAGCTACTGGTGTTAAAGTTGTGAGCGAGCCATTTGGCTACTGCGTAAACTACTTTGCTAGTTTGCCAGTTTGGTGTAGTGGTTAAGTGGGTGGACTCTAATCTGGGAGAACCGGGTTTGATTCCCCACTCCTCCTCCACTTGCACCTGGCTGGATGACCTTGGGGAAGCCATAGTTCTGATAAGAGCTGTTCTTGAAAAAAGAGCAGTTTCTGTAAAGAGCGCTCTCAGCCCCGCCTACCTCACAGGGTGTCTGTTGTGGGGAGGAGAAGGGAAAAGAGTCTGTAAGCCACTCTGAGACACCTTTGGGTAGTGAAGGGCGGGGTATAAATCCAATCTCCTCCTCCTCCTCCTCCTCCTCCTCCTCCTCCTCTTCTTCTTCTTCTTCTTCTTCTTCTTCTTCTTCTTCTTCTTCTTCTTCTTCTTCTTCTTCTTCTTCTTCTTCTTCTTCTTCTTCTTCTTTCTTCTTCTTCTTCTTCTTCTCTGGAGCCATTCTTCCTGAGCTAAGACAAAAAAGGGTGAGCCAGCTCACACTAACTCAGCTTAGAGGGAACGCTGATCACAGCCCCCTCGGTTTATGGGGAGGGGCTCTGGGCCCAGCCTAGCCTAGCCCGGCCCTTCTCATTTGGGGAGCTGAGCCCTGAAGACAGCCACTGTTCAGCCCCCTGCTGGGCGCTTCAAGCATTGCTGGGACCACCCCTCCTGGTATATCTTCCCAAAGAGCTTCACGCTCAAGTGATCTAAACCTGCTGGTGATCCCCGGACCCAGCCTTTTCACCCCTGGCCCCGGCCTGGTGGAACACTCCTGAGCCAGTTTGGTGCAGTGGTTAAGTGTGCGGACTCTAATCTGGGAGAACCGGGTTTGATTCCCCCACTCCTCCTCCACTTGCACCTGGCTGGATGACCCTGGGCAAGCCGTAGTTCTGACAAGACCTGTCCCTGAAAAAGAGCCATTTCTGTCAGAGCTCTCTCAGCCCCACCTCCCTCACAGGGTGTCTGTTGTGGGGAGGGGGAGGGAAAGGAGTTTGTAAGCCGCTCTGAGACGCAGAGTGAAGGGCGGGGTATAAATCCAATCTCTTCTTCTTCTTTTTCCAAGTGAGATCTGGGCCCTG
This sequence comes from Gekko japonicus, assembly GCF_001447785.1. Classification (NCBI taxonomy): domain Eukaryota; kingdom Metazoa; phylum Chordata; class Lepidosauria; order Squamata; family Gekkonidae; genus Gekko; species Gekko japonicus. The sequence continues at coordinate 66,200 of NW_015160299.1, forward strand.
CAGGACTTGGTGGAATTCCGCAGGGCCTGTAAAACAGAGTTGTTCCACTGGGCCTATTTATTTATTTATTTATTTATTTATTTATTTATTTATTTATTATCTGTATTTATAGCCCACCCATCCCGCGAGCGGGCTTCGGGCGGGTCACATCATAAAAACAGTACAATAAATACAATTAAAATTAAACAAGTTAGGAATTCAAACAATAATGAACACTAACACTCACTCACACTTCTGACAACCACTGGTTGTACGGTTCTTTAGCGTATTGTTTGGGCTAATATAGATGGATAGGTGACAACCGATGTTCTCTCTAAGCTGTGGAGTCTTGTGAGCAAAAATGCTACTTCGTGAGCTACTGGCATTAAAGTTGTGAGCGAGCCATTTTTGGCTATGGCATCAATTACTTTGGTCTGGAGCCATCCTTCCTGAGCTGAGACAAAAATGTGTAAATTGGAGGCTAAAAACTGTGAGCTAGCTCACACTCAGGTTAGAGGGAACATTGCTCAGGAGCCATCCTTCCTGAGCTAAGATAAAAATGTGTGACCTGGAGGCTAAAAAACTGTGAGCTAACTCACACTAACTCAGTTTAGATAGAACACTGGTGTCAACTACCTCAGGGAGGCCATATAGAGATGTCTGCTGCCTCAGCCAAAGGCGTGCCGGAAGAGCTCCATCTTGCAGGCCCTGCGGAATTGAAGAAGATCCCGCAGGGCCCTGATCTAAATTCGGAGCGTGTTCCACCAGACGGGAGCCAGGGCAGAAGAAGCCCTGGCCCTGGTCGAGGCAAGACGGACATCCTTTGGGCCGGGGAGAACCAGGAGATGTTGGTCCATAGAGTGTAATGCTCTTCGGGGCATGTCTGGGAAGAGGCGGTCCCTCAGATATGTGCGACAGCGACATTCCCCCCTTTCCCCTTTCGTTTGCCCATCAGGATTGGCCTCCTCCTCCTCCTCTGCCTTCTCCCTTCTCTCCTCCGCCTCCTTCTTACGAGACATACTAGATATCTAGGGTTGCCAGAGTCCAGGGGGGTCTTGGGGATCTCCCACTTTTACAACTGATCTCCTGTTGATGGAGATCAGCTCCCCTGGAGAAAATGGCTGCTTTGAAGGGCGGGCTCTATGGCATCGCACCATGCTGAGGCCCCTCCCCAAGCCCCACCCTCTCCCGGATCCACCCCCAAAGTCTCCGGGTACTTCCCAATCCAGACCTGGCAACCCTATAGCTATCTCCCCCTAAGGACTGACACCACTGATTCGGCAATAGGTGATTGTAGGTCTTCTAGTGTCCTGGCCCCACTGCTGGATGGCCCCTGGTATTTTTGGTCACTGTGTGACACAGAGTGTTGGACTGGAGGGGCCACTGGCCTGATCCAACATTGGCTTCTCTTATGTTCTTATAAGAGAGAACTAGATAAACATATGGAACAGAGGTCCATCAGTGGCTCTTAGCCGCAAGGTATAGATAGGGACTCTGGGGCAAGTGATGATCTGTCTTCTTGGTGCTTGGGGGGGGGCAACAGTGGGAGGGCTTCTAATGTCCTGGCCCCACTGGTGGACCTCCTGAGGGCACCTGGTATTTTTGGCCACTATGTGACACAGTGTTGGACAGGATGGGCCATTGGCCTGATCCAACATGGGCTTCTCTTATGTTCTTACGTTAAGAGCAGAGGTCCATCAGTGGCTATTAGCCACAAGGTCTAGATAGGAACTCTTGGTCTGGGGCAAGGGATGCACTGTCTTCTTGGTGCTTGGGGGAAGGCAACAGTGGGAGGGCTTCTAGTGTTCTGGCCCCACTGCTGGACCTCCTGGTGGCCCCTGAAATTTTTGGCCACCGTGTGACACAGAGTGTTGGACTAGATGGGCCATTGGCCTGATCCAACATGGGCTTCTCTTATGTTCTTACATTAAGAGCAGAGGTCCATCAGTGGCTATTGGCCATAAGGTCTAGATAGGAACTCTCGGTCTGGGGCAAGGGATGCTCTGTCTTCTTGGTGCTTGGGGGGGGCAGCAGTGGGAGGGCTTCTAGTGTCCTGGCCCAACTGCTGGACCTCCTGATGGCACCTGGTGTTTTTGGCCACTGTGTGACACAGAAGAGTGTTGGACTAGATGGGCCATTGGCCTGATCCAACACTGGCTTCTCTCTTATGTTCTTATTTTATTGTATGCATTATATTTAAATTTATGAATGTTTGAGATTGTATATAATGCTTCTATGGTGCTACCCACCCGGAGCCCGTTTACAGGGAGGGAGGGCTACAAGTCCAATGGAATAAAGAAATATGAAAGCTGTTCCCCTTGCCTTGCAGCCAAGGAAGGGTACTGCTACCACGTGGCACCTTTGGGGGACGTCTTTGACGAGAAGGACTGCAGCGCCTGCCTCAAGAACAAATCCTGCTCCGCCTGCGCCAACGATTCTCAGTGCCCAGGCACCCAGAAGTGCTGCCCGGGAGACTGCGGCTACGTCTGCCAGGAAGCCGTCTCGAGTAGGTTCCTGCCCCCGCTGCTCTGCTTTGGGGGGAGGCGGGGCTTGAGAAAAGCAATGCTAGGAAAGCCCCTTGTAATCTCCCACAAGAATCCTGTTAACTTGGACCACTTTGACATTTGATGTTTTAAATGTGGTTCTCTGGT
>NW_015160299.1:68839-82876 GCF_001447785.1 Gekko japonicus
TTTCCTGCACCGTCAAGGCCTGGAGAGGTGTGCGTGCACACAAAAGACTCAAACTTTGTTAGTCTTAAAGGTGCCCCTGGGCTCAAATTAAGATCTATACTGATTGCCAGTTTTTGCCCCCTGGTGGAGGGGCTGTCGCTAAGTGTCAGAGCCTCTGCTTGGCATGCAGAAGGCCCCAGGTTCAATCCTCAGCATTCCCACATTCAAAAGGACCAGGCAGGAGGTGATGTGGAAGACCTCTGCCTGAGACCCTGGAGAGCCATGAGGAGGAGCCATGGCTCAGTGGCTGATCATCTGCCTGGCATGCAGAAGGTCCCAGGTTCAGTCCCTGGCATCGCCCATTGAAAAGACCAGGCAGGAGGTGGCGTGGAAAGGCCTCTCTCTGCCTGGGACCCTGGAGAGTGGCTGCCAGCCTGAGCAGACCACGCTGGCCATGTTCTGATTCAGCAGAAGGCCGCTTCACTTTTGGCCTAAATGTCTGACTGTCGAATATTAGGAAGGGGCTGTGGCTCAGTGGCTGAGAATCAGCTTGGCATGCAGAAGGCCCCATGTTCAGTCCCCAGCAGCATCTCCAGGTAAAAGGACCAGACAGGAGGTGATGTGGAAGACCTGAGACCCTGGGAGATCCGATGTCAGTCAGATTAAACAGATTCTGAGGAGGGGCCATGGCTCAGTGGTAGAGCACCTGCTTGGCATGCAGAAGGTCCCAGGTTCAATCCCCAGCACCTCCAGTTAAAAAGGACCAGGTAGTAGGGGATGGGAGAGACCTCTGCCTGAGACCCTGGAGAGCAGGTGCCAGTCTGACTAGACAAGACTGGCCTCGATGGATGAAGGATCTCATTCAGTGGAAGGCAGCTTCATGTGGGGCCTAAATGTTTGACTGTAGAATAGACTGGAGAATCAGTTTGCTGTGCAGAAGGTCCCAGGTTCAATCCCCGGCGGCATCTCCAGTTAAAAGGACTGGGCAGGAGGTGATGTGAAAGACCTCAGCCTGAGGCTCTGGAGAGCTGTGGAGAGGGACCATGGTAGAGCATCTGCTTGGCATGCAGAAGGCCCCAGGTTCAATCCCTGGCAGGATCTCTAGTTAAAAGGACCGGGCAGGAGGTGATGGGAAAGACCTCAGCCTGAGGCCCTGGAGAGCTGTCAAGAGGGACCATGGTAGAGCCTCGGCATGCAGAAGGCCCCAGGTTCAATCCCTGGCAGCATCTCCAGTTAAAAGGACCGGGCAGGAGGTGATGGGAAAGACCTCTCTCTGCCTGAGACCCTGGAGAGCCGCTGCCAATTTGAGTCGACCAGACCGACCTTGATGGACCAAGGGGCCTGATTCATTGCGAGGAAGCTTAATGTGTTCACATGCCTGCATGACAGCATGGCGGGGGTGGTGGGAGCGGCCCTGGCAGAGTGTTGACATCCAAAAGCTGTGTGGGTGACACAGGTGGGAGGGGCAGGAGGTCTGTGATGACAGGTGAGGAGACCAGGAGGACTCCCAGCAGCCTTGGGAAGGAGGCTCCCAAGTCTCAGGCGGGCCGGACTGGGCTGGTGGAGCGTGATTGGACGGTGTGTCACCCTGGCGAGGCAACCTTCTTTCAGCTGCCCCAGCACCCTGGCTCAAGAGACTCCATTCTGGAAAGCAGGGTTGCCAGCCTTCTTTTGGGACCTGGAGAATTCCTGGGGTTACATCTGATCTCCAGATGACAGAGTTCAGGCCCCCCCTGGAGAAAAGGGCCCCTTCAGGGGGTTCCGAAGCTGACCGGGGGGGGGGGTTAGGCAGAGGTAGCCGTGCCCTGCGCTGGGCAGCCTCAGTGGGGAGGGCAAGAGGCTTGGCAGGGCAGACTTGGAGGGCGGGGCAGCACTCTTCCTTTGAAGAAGGCCCCCTCCACCGAAGGCACCATTCAAAGCAGAGGCGGGATTACGTACTTTGGGGAGGCAGGAATCCTCGAGTGTTTACTTTCAAACCGTTACCTTACCATGCCATTGTGCAGTCCCTGACTGAGGCCGAGTTCAGACTGGCCATTTGAAGCGCGAGGAAGTCGTGGCAAAGAAGACCCGGAACAGACCTGGAACGGCTTGTTCGTGGCATTCCCGTTCACACTGCAGCAAATGAAGCGGGAGGATACCGTGGAGGAAGCGCAAGGGAGTGTTCGCACTCTTGGCCCGCCCCTGGCGGGCTGCTAGCAGCTGTTTCTGTGCTCCGCTGCATGCGCCTATGTGCATGGGTGCCCGTTGCGGAAACAGCCAGCGCCTCTTATCAACGACTGCGGGTTTTTCCCGCCTTAGCAGCGCTTGTGTTCAGTGTTCCCTCTAAGGTGAGTTAGTGTGAGCTAGCTCACAGGTTTTTAGCCTCCAGCTCACACATTTTTGTCTTGGCTCGGGAAGGATGGCTACAGAGCAAACTAATTTATGCAGCAGCCAAATCACTCACTCACAACTTTAATGCCGGCAGCTCACAAAGTAGAATTTTTGCTCACAAGACTCCACAGCTTAGAGGGAGCATTGCAGTTGCGTTCACATATCAGGGAACCGGAATCAGCCCGCTCTACACACGGTTTGCTACCACTTCCACCAGACACTTTTAAAACTTGGGAGGGGAGCGGCACAAGACCTTCCACAGACCTCCTCCCTAGGGTTTCCAGGTTGCCCTTGGCCACTGGCAGGTGATGGGGGGGGGGAGGGTTGCCAGATCCAGGCTAGGAAACCCCTGGAGAGCTGGGGGTGGAGCCTAGGGAGGTCAGGGACCTCAGTGGGGTACAATGACATAAAGTCCACCTTCCAAAGCATCCATTTTCTCTGTAGACTGGAGACGAGCTGCATTTCCAGGGGATCCCCAGGTCCCACCTGGAGCTTTGCATCCCTAGGGCCCCTCTACCCGCATCCCAAGAAGATCCAGGTGAGGAGGCCCTGAAAATGTCCTGCGTCTCCCCCCCCCAAGCCTGTCTCACACCACTTTGCATTCTCTCCCCCCCCCTCTGGCTGCCACAGGCTTCTGCCACCTGCCCTCCGTCTGCGGGAACTGCAAGGCGATGTTCTCCCGCTACTTCTACAACGCCTCCAGCCAGAAGTGTGAGCAGTTTGTCTACGGGGGCTGCGGTGGGAACAAGAACAACTTTGAGACGGAAGAGGACTGCTCCAAAACATGCGTGCCCCCCGGTAAGGCTCTGGGTTCCGGAAAGAGCTGCCGTCTGGCTCTTTGCCGCCCCAGCCAAGACGCCATCCTGGACCCCCCCAGTCCGATTCACACTCGGGAGCCCCTTTTTCTGGGGGCGGGTGAAGCACACGATGCTCTTTGTTTGGTGTTGTGGTTAGGTGTGCGGACTCTAATCTGGGAGAACCGGGTTTGATTCCCCACTCCTCCACTTGCACCTGCTGGATGACCTTGGGCAAGCCGGTAGTTCTGATAAGAGCTTTTCTTGAAAAAGAGCCGTTTCTGTCAGAGCTCTCTCAGCCCCACCTACCTGCCAGGGTGTCTGTTGTGGGGACTGTGGAGGGGAAAGGAGTTTGTAAGCCGCTCTGAGACTCCCTTGGGTAGTGAAGGGCCATGGGGTAGAAATCCAATCTCTTCTCTCTTCTCTCTTCTCTCTTCTCCTTCTTCTCCTTCTTCTCCTTCTTCTCCTTCTTCTCCTTCTTCGCCTTCTTCTCCTTCTTCGCCTTCTTCTCCTTCTTCTTCTTCTCTACCTCACAGAGTGTCTGTTGTGGGGAGGGGAAGGGAAAGGAGGTTGTAAGCCGCTCTGAGACTCCTCTGGGTAGTGAAGGGCCATGGGGTATCAATCCAATCTCTTCTTCTCTTCTTCTTCTGCTGACTTCCCACCACCCTTTTACTAGATATTCATTGCAGTCAGATTGTGACACCATTTGGGAGGCAGGGGAGGGGAAAGGGAAATATCTGGTTTTCTAGCCACATCAACAAAAGGAAGCAAGACCTACTGGGACCTGCACAGAGTTGGTCTGACTGGGTGGAGGAGGGGGCTTGCGTGTTTCTTAGGCTTTTCTCTGTTCACCTCTACAGGGAGCATTTGAAAAAAAAACCCAGGTCCCAAGGAAACCAAACGTCTGGCTACAGAGAATGCCTAAGCAGGAACTGAGTTGATTTCCCATGAATGATCTTCCCCTTTTTCCCCCCACAGGAAAACCATAGAACGGGAAGACTCTTGGAGAAACGTCGTCCTCGGTTCCCACCTGTCCTTCCCGAGGCGCTAGATCTAATACACCGCCCAGCCCTGAAGCATCCTCTTTCCTGGCCCAGTGGAGGACGTGGCAAGAGGGCGGCCATCTTGGACTCTGGCCCAGCCAATCAGGCAGGAGGACTTGGGGGAGTGATGATGAGGCTGCTTTTTCCCCTCAGGTCCCGGGACTGCCTTGACCACCCTTTGGTTTCCCGTGTGATAGGAGCGCAAAAGCATGTCTCCCCCCCCCCGCTTGAGCACTGGCCTGAGGGAGACAGTCTTCCAGCAGCCTCTCTGTGGCAGCACCTCCGCTCCCATTCCCTTTCCCTTTCCCAAAAATTATGTCTCCGACCAGTGGGGGCCAGAATGAGAGCTTGTGCTCCAGGCCACATCTCCTTCCTTTTGTGTGCGAGGCACGGCGCCCTTCCTCCGTCTCAGCAAGGCCTCTGGGGGTGAAATCCAAGAGCAGCTGCTTGGCAACCCATGGAGATGGCCTCCGTCTTGGTCCACGCTGAAGTCCCTCTCCACCTGCCCCTTTCACAGCCAGGCAGCCGGCCCTCTCCTCCTCGCCCGGGGCCAGGTGCACATGCAAAACCACGGGCCCCCCTGAGGGCAACAAAGAATGTGATTTGCCTCCTCTTTGGGCTTCCGTGTGTGGTGAAGGGCTTCGGCATGAAAGGCACTCTGCACTTGCCCAAGAAACACTCAAAGCCAACTTTCTCTCCCTTTGAGAACCAAGAGCTGGGTCCGCGCCAAACAGAAGACCACCATCAAAAACATGACTCTGGTGGAGAGGACCAAAGATATCCCTCCTGGGCCAATAGGCAGAGCGGAGAAACCTTGACTGCTCCCAAGCCAGGCTCTGGAAGAATCTGGAATGTTCTGAGCATCGTACTTTGCAGTTGAGGTGGTTCTCACAACAAGCTGAGTGTGGATTCGGACCCTTTCAGTCCAGTGTGACTCATGGGTTCCCCTCAGTGCCCAGGCATGCCTGATCCTAGTTTGGATCATCTCCGTGGGGCACCACGAAAAGGGGTTTCAGCATTGCCAGTGCCACTTTCCCCACCAAAAATGGCTCTGGGATGGGAGGGGTGCCGTCTGCCCCACGGGGCTTTCTTCCCCACGGCCTCTTAAAAAAGGGAATATTTTTAAAAGCCTCAGCAAAAGGGCACAGGTTCAGTCTCTTGCTAGCCACAATATCATGGGCACAATCCGGGACACGCCGGCCTGTGGGAACGCCTTCAGCCACATCCAGCCCTTGGAAAAGCCACCCGGGTGGGAACTGGGGGGCAAACTGCACCCTCTCGGTGGCAAAAGGCTGCAGCTGTTTGGAGGCCGGCTGGGAAACTGTGAACTCTTCCTGGTGCTGGTCAGTCGGGAACCTTCTTCTGTCTCTTGCTTGGCCACCCCTCACCTCTGTTCTTGCCAAGACGGGGCAGCAGCGTGTGTAGCAGCAGGTGAAACATCTGGAAAGGCCCCAGGAGGGAGGGAGGGGGGGCTCCTCGCCTTGCTCAGAGAAGCCGTCTGATGCTTGGAATCCAGGGACACCGTTTGGGTCCCACCTTTGGAGGAAGAGAAGAGCCGGCTTGGGCCAGGGACTCTGCTGCTTTGTAACGTGGAAGTCCGTCCTACCTTTCTGTGAACCCCAAATCTTCCTGAAATATATTTTTATATTCAGTTACTCTTGTAACTTGTGCTTAATTGTGTTCAGCTGGGTGTTGCTCTGGGGCACAGGAGCAAACAAAAGGACTCTGTGTGCGTGTGTGTGTATGTGTGTGATCGCTTCTTTGCATGGTCCCTGTCGGACTCAACCAGTCGCTTCTTCAGAAGGAAAGTTTATTGATCAGTATTGGCAGAACATCTCTACTTCAGGATCTGTGTTAAGACTAAAGCATAAAACGTGGGGTGAAGAGACATACAGTGTTCAAAGGGGGCCACTGGGTGGCGTAGCGCCAATGAGGGGAGAAGAGGGGTCTGCCAGAATGTAACGGCCCCACTTTCTGAAAAGTATGCATACGGAGAGTGATTTCAGCTAAGCATACCTTTATTTAGTCCGGAACAAAGACACTTGACCGGCTCGCAGGCCGGCTAATATTCGTTCAGAAAACCCGCCACCAAGCTTGGGGATCCAACACAAGCACACCTAAACACACACCCCACTCCCGATAGGCTATTTACACTAACCGAGAGACCTATTGGCCTTCCGGCTGGGGACCTAGCCCTTTCATTGGGCCTGGCTAGGATCCTACTGGCCCATTGTCTTTTGGCATGAAGTTAGTGGTGTTTGTGCCTTGGCAAGTCCCGGCATGCCCGGCCCTGACAGGGCCTGATACACTACACTTTCCCAGAGAAGGTGTTACGGCGAAGCATTCAAGGCCAAGCACATAAAACATACAGATAAGAGAGCATCACTGAGGCAACCAGGAAACCGAAAGTACATTCCAAGGAGTGAGCAGTCGTCCCTCCCACCAGCCTTTATGGCAGCGACATCCCAATTCCAACATCCAGGGTGAATGAACCAGCCACTGGCCTGCCCATTGGACACAGGTTTGGTTACAGCTGCAGTTGCCAGAGGTCTGGAGAGCTTTCTCAGATATCAAACCAAGGCATTTATTGTTTGTCCTGTCACAAATGGTGTGCTCTGGGCAGTCACAATATGTGTGTGTGTGTGGGGGGGGGTAATGTGTGGGCTGGTGCTAGGTAGGTAATACAAAAACTGAGGGTCACAGACTTCAGTGTTCTCTCTAAGCTGAGTTAGTGTGAGCCAGCTCACAGTTTTTTAGCCTCCGGCTCGCACATTTTTGTCTTAGCTCAGGAAGGAGGGCTCCAAAACAAACCAAGTTATGCAGCAGCCAAATGGCTCACTCACAGCTTTAATGCCAGTCGCTCACAAAGTAGAATTTTTGCTCACAGGACTCTCTACAGCTTAGAGGGAGCATTGGTCACAGTGTTAGGAGGAGATGGAAAAAACATATGACACTGTGTATAACAGATGTATGCTCAAGGCAGATCTATTTTGTGCATTTATTTTTCTTTTTTAATTTTTCCCTATACTGTTATATAAATATTGTTGTCAAGTATTATCAAACATGGGTTTCACCAAAACAACACATCAAAGGGCAGGTTTATGGGATGTTCAAACATTCAAACAGCACCTTGTCAGTTTTACAATCACTAGTCCCTCCGGACTCTATGGTAATTTACCTGTATCGAACACAATCTTTTTCAAGGACAGTGATGTACATACAGGACATAAGTTGCAATAAATTCTCTTTGTGAGTATAAAACTCTTAAAATAGCAAATAGTGGCATATTTTCTATGGTTCCACTGGAGCCCTTGCAGCAAACATAATAACTTATCTAGGAGACCATATCTCTCAAGTTCTATCAGGCTGCCTGTTAAGCACTTGAGAGATTTGTTCTCAGAAAGAGATTTCTCAAGTGTTGTAATGTTATAACGATCCATCTGTTTTCTCTGAACTCCCAATTTTATTTTATTTTTAAATAACACATCTCTATCTCTTTTAGTAGTTGAAATACACCTTGTCTCTTCTATCTCTGCAGCAAAAGGGACTAGAAACGTTTGTTTTTCACATGAAAGCTGGGAATTCAGAGAACTGGATCATTATAATGTTAAAACACTATAGAGATCCAGCAATTGCTCTTTTTTTAACCGTGTGTATGTGTGTGTAGGCGGGATGGAATGGCAGCCTGGGGCAGGGAAAATGCAGGGAAACCTACCCCCTGGAAGCCCTGTGGCAGCAGCACTGAATTGGCTGCTGCAAGGGCAATGGGAAACTGCAGGGACTCATGGTGGCCCCATGGAAGACCCTGCAGGTCTCAGAGACAGCCAGGGAGAGTAAGCAGTGTCCTCTGAGGGCACAGGATGGGATATGCTCAGGAAACTCATGGCTGGGGAGTTGGGGAAGAAAAGGTTGTGGGTCACACATCACGACAGGAGACCAGGAAAACAAGAACTGGAGTGGGGGGAGGCTGTGAGGAACTTCAGAGCTGCGGCAAAGAGTCTGTCCTGGATCCAGATGGCAGCCACTTGTCAAGGGCTTTTCCCACTCGTGCTGCCCGAGATCTCCTGGGCCGGAGATGCTGCTGGGCACTGAACCGGGGGGGGGGTCTGCGGCATGTGAAGCGGGAGCTGCACCACTGAGATGGGACCCTTCCCCTTGTCAGAACCCACAGCCAACAACGAAGTGCACGCATTCAGGAACGGTAATACTTTTATTGCAGAGCTATAGATGCAGTAACATAAGCACTGTTAAGACTGGCGGCAGCCCCGTGGGCATAATAGGATATAGGGTATTCGTATCCACCACCACCCACAGCACTGGCCAATTAGGCACCCTCCTGCGCACGGGATAAAGCTTGGAGACCGTTAGGTAGCTAAAGCTGAGAACCAACACTCTCCCACGGCACCTAGGAAAAACCCAGACAATACATCTCCCTCCTGCACATCTGTATAGATAAGCATTTCGGTGCAAAGCAGGAAAAGCACAGAAAGGAATGTAGTAGCAATTAACCAGACACCGTCCATGCTCCCCAACCCCCATGGCAGCGTAGCTGACACCCCTGGCCATTGGGGGTGACCACCCGTAGGGAAGCTGAAGTCTGAGAAGGGACTGAAAGCTTGTCAGACTCCAAAAGTATTTTGGAGTGTATCCCGAAGGGCTCTTTTCTCAGTGGGAGAAAGGGAAGCCAGGTTTTCTTTCCTAGTAGATGAATAAGCATTTTGGCAGCCCCCTCACTCAGGTTGCCGATTCCAGGTTGGGAAATTCCTGGAGATTTGGGGGTGGAGCCTTGGGAAGGCGGAGTTAAGGGGGGAGAGGCAACTCAGCTGGGTAGAACACCTTCTGGACCCTCCGAAACAGACATCTCCTCCAGTGCAACTGCCCTCCGTGATCTGGGGGTGAGTCATAACACTGGGGGATCTCCAGGCCCCCCCTGGACACTTATAGAAACAAATCAGCAGAATAATCTGTCACGCTGTACAAATCACACTAGAGACAACTGTCTTCTTATACAGTCCTACTTACTTACAACCAAAATTGACACACATAACAGATAGTTTTGCCACCAGGCATCAATGACAACTGCACCAGTTGAATAGTGACCTAAGAGTCCTTGAAAGTACAAGTCTCTCTTCAGATGGATGTGGTCAGCAGCTGGTGCAGAGAAGAGTTTGGTCAGGCTCCTTAGTCCGGTCACACCACACAGGGCTTCATAAGAAGATAACTGTTTATTAGTGGATCTAGTACTAAAGAACATGTGTACAGCTTGTGTCAGGAATGGCCGTCAGTATTAGGGCCTCTGACTTACAGTGAAATCAAACATTCCCCCTGTAAGCATGAGCCAATGGATATATTTCGCACGGGCGGCAAAGCAAGCGAGCATAGCAGAGAAGCCGTTAACTTTCCCAGTCGTGGAAACTGCAGCTGGAACATCTACAAGGTCAAGCATAAGATAGCACACAGTAGCTGGGCAGGATAGAGCTGAGAATGAGAAGGAGGGTACCCCTCCACATTCCAGAACTATGACAGGGCTACTTGACAAGTTTCCAGAAGAAAGCACGCAGCAGACGGCATGAGCTCAAGGCTAGCTGTAGTGCGAACCAAAGGAGCGGCGACGGCACGCCTAGGTTGCTCTGCCATTTCTTAGGGCTTCATCAGGCCGCTTTTCTTTGGTGATGGAGCTCAACTCAGTCTCTGCCAAGATTCAAAGCGACACAGAGTAGCTAGGTATCAGGCTCTGTGTGTCTGTGTGTTTTTGTGTGTTTGCCTACCTGGACATTGGCAACTAGGACTCCCAGCTCTAAATTGGGAAATACCTGGAGATTTAGTGAATGGAGCTTGGGGAGGGGAGGGTTTGGGGTGGGGAGGGACCCCAGCAGGGTACACTGCCTCCAAAGCAGCCATCTTCTCCAGGGGAACTGGCCTTGGTTGTCTTCAGGTCAATTGTAACAGCCAGGGGTCATTTCGTAGAAAAAGAGGTGCAGGAGCTCATTAGCATAACTTATTCACATAGCTCATTTGCATATGCCACACCCCCTGACATCACCGGAAGTGTATCAGAAGGCAACACCCACCGCTCAGGCTCCACTGGACTGTTTTGGAGTGCTAGCTATTGGGAGAGGGGGGGACGTGCAGATCTGTCCTCGCAGAGGAGGGAGAGCTGGTACCTGAATAAAACTTGGTCTTAAAGGTGCCACTGGACTGTTTTGGATTGCTAGCTATGAGGGGTGGGGGGGTGGAATGTGCAGATCTGTCCTGGCAGAGGACGGAGAGCTTGTACCTGAATAAAACTCGGTCCTAAAGGTGCCACTGGACTGTTTTGGCCCGGGGGCTCTGCAGCGTACCTGGCTGCTTCTTGCTCTGACTGAGGGCTGCTGGGAGCAGGGGGTGGGGCTTGTTGCATGTGCCTGCTCCCTGGGCTCTTTACTGCCGGAGCTCCGCTCCTGCAGGAAATGACCCCTGGAGATCTCCAGGTGCTACCTGGAGGTTGACTACCCCGTTGGCAACCCTTCTTATACCCTAGGGCTCTGGTTGGTCTCTAAGTTACCACTGGACTCAGTTCTGGCTGAGAGGGTCTTCCCGAGGGTCAAGAACTGCAGCTGCCGCTGGGGAGTTAAGTCCTTTGGGCTTCCAACTTCTCTTCAGCGCACTGCACGATCTGGCTTGGCTCCAGGGAGCCTGAAGACCTGTCTGTCAGGATTCCAGAGGCTTCGTGCCAGAGAGCCATGTCACGCGGCCTGCCCTTACCACGTGCCAAGAACTGGAAGCTCTCCTCCTCCTTCTCAAAGTTGTTTGCGTTGACTTGGCGGCCTCTGTAGCTAACTCCTCACAGGCCCCTGAGGTGGGGTTATACCGTAGAAGTAGCGACACCCGAACTCGCTGCAGGTCCCCTGCTCTGGCAGCAGCTGGCAGATATCTGGCAGGAGGGAGCAGGCCACGGAGGGACCGCCACTGAACTTAAAGGACCTCCCCTCCACATGCAAACAAGGCTCCTCTCTGTGAATTTAGGTGGAGAATATTTCCCAAATGTTTCCTGGCATGAGAAAATTCAGGGCATCTCAGGAAACTGCCCCACAGAGTTGGAAGGGACCTCCAGGTTCATCAAAAGCTCCCAGGTTCAATCCTTGGCAGCATCTCCAGTGGAAAGGGCCAGGCAGGGGATGATGGGAAAGACCTCTCTCTGCCTGAGACCCTGGAGAGCCGCTGCCAGTCTGAGCAAACACTGACCTTGACGGACCAAGAATCTGATTCCGTAGAGGCAGTTTCATGTGTTCACGGTGGGGGAAATGTCCCACCCACTTCCTGCGGTGAGGAAGGGCTGCAGGACCCAGACAGGGTAACTGAGGTGGTGGATGCAGGAGGGCTGATGTGTCCCTGCTACAAAATCCCTGTGCAGCACACTGAGCGTGGCGATATAAGTGCTCTCAGTTCCCAGGATGCCTCCGAGTCCTAGTGAAGCTTAGGACAGGCCTGCAGCCAATCACAGCCCCCAGAGCCCTACAGAAACCTCAGCCAGGACACCGATTGCTCAGGTGACCGGGGGCGTGGCCAGAAGCTATATCTTACTGGACGCATGTGGGGCAGGAAGGAAGCAGACTCATAACTACATCCCCCCCCACCCAGTGGCCCCTGCTCCAGGCCCACAAGAAGGAGTTCCCTTTGTGGATGTTGTGTACTAGTGGAACCACACATGCGGTCGGGCCGCCGCATGGCCCGACAAATTAGCAAAGCTTCGCTACCAGAGACAATAGAGCCCTAGGATCCTAAAACCCACCAACTGGCGCATAGGGATTCTACAGAGGACCTATAAGGTTGTAGCTCTTGTATATAGCCTATCACGGGTGCGGGTGTGTGTCATGGGTGTGGTTGTGAATGGACATATAAGCAGCCTGCGGGCTAGCGATTGTATCTCCTTTTTCCTGAAATCACTATGAGCTGAAAATCACTCTATGATGCATCAGTCTCAGTACTTTTCAGTAGACTACACAAGAAAGCCTAAAATGGCTCAGTGGAGAGGAGCAGTCTACTCCCCATCCCTCATCTGATTTTGCCGCTTTCTGCAAACCCCATTTAAAGGGACTGCGGTCCCTTTCAGTGGCGCTCGGTGGGGCCACAAACCATGAACTGGTTCAGTTTGCCAGAGAATATCCGGTTTGGTTCATGGTTTGATCTAGAAGAAGAGGAGAAGAGATTGGATTTATACCCTGCCCTTCATTCGGAGTCTCAGAGCAGCTTACAAACTCCTTCCCCTTCCCCTCCCCACAACAGACACCCTGGGAGGCAGGTGGGGCTGAGAGAGCTCAGACAGAAACGGCTCTTTTTCAAGAACAGCCCTGAGAGAACTTGTGGCTGACCCAAGGTCACCCCAGCAGCTGCACGTGGAGGAGTGGGGAATCAAACCCGGTTCTCCCAGATTAGAGTCCGCGCACTTAACCACGACACCAAACTGGCTCTTTATGGTTCAGCCTGAAACCACAAACCAAAATGGACCAAATTTTTGCAGTTCGTGCCCATCCCTACCTCTGACAAGGAGGAAGTGACAGAGGTGTTTAGCTGGATTTTGTTTTCTTGAGGCCCCGGCTGCCCTGGAGAACACTTACGATGCTCTGCTGCCCCCTAGTGGGGCCATGGTCCCGTACTGACACTGTCTTTCCAGTGTATCTATAGTCATGTCTTTAACCACCTGTTGTGCAGTTAATGCAGTTTGCTCCTGTAGCATACT
This sequence comes from Gekko japonicus, assembly GCF_001447785.1. Lineage (NCBI taxonomy): Eukaryota > Metazoa > Chordata > Lepidosauria > Squamata > Gekkonidae > Gekko > Gekko japonicus. Next base: position 81,745 of record NW_015160299.1, read on the forward strand.
ATGCCTCCCAACAATCCGTTTAATTTGTGTCAGTGAGACACCTCGGCTTCTGTATCTTCCTATAGACAGCTGCATCCCCATTGCAGGTCTGCTATCTCTGGGTTGGGAAGCACCTGATGATTGGGGAAGTGGGAGGTGGAGAGAGGAGGGAACTCAGAAAAAATTACAGGAATAAAATTATATATATCTCTCCCTTATAATAAAAGAGTTTTGGGTGCCAAAGTTCTAAAATGCACTCCTTTAGTGTTAGGCCGAAAAAACTGCCACTCGGAAGACACTGGCTGGGTTCATTGGCTGCTTTGTGCAGTCCCGGCCAGCGTTCCAAGGTCACCATTCCACACCTGAAACTCACCCCCCCCCAAGGCAGTTGGAATTTTCAGTTGGGAGAGGAGAATGATGTCAGCTGCTCCCTAGGCAGAGGCTGTGTGTGTGTGTGTGTGGGGGGGGGGTTGTAAAACTTAAGACAGACAGGCAGATAGGGTTGCCAACTCCAGGTTGGAAACTTCCAGGATATTTTAGGGATGAAGCCTGCTGAGGGTGGGATTTGAGGAGGAGGAGGAAGAGGGGGACCTCAGATACATACAATGCCATGCTGCCCACACTCCAGACAAGCTGTTGCCAGTCTCCAGGTGACAGCTGGAGAGATCTTAAAGCTTTGGTGCTACTTCAAAGTTCCCCAGGAGCCCAAAACAGAGAAGTGTTTTGGAAAATCTTGAGGAATTGTTTGGTGCATTTACGATGGGGCTCCTGGGGAACTATTGTTGCCAATCTTGGCCCAGCAGCCATCAAACCATTCTCTTCAACCCCCTGCTGTGCAGCTGACTTCCCCCTAGGGTTGCCAATCTCCAGGTGGGACCTGGAGATCTCCCACTGCTACAATTGATCTCCAGATGACAGAGATCAGTTCCCCTGGAGAAAATGGATGCTTTGGAGGGTAGACCCTATGACATTATACCTGCTGAGTCCTTCCGCCCCCCCCCAATGCTGCCCTCTACAGAATCCACCCCCCAAGCCTCCAGGTATTTCCCTCCTTAGAGCTGGCAACCCTACATTCCCCTCAGTGCCTGTTGGGAGTGGGTGGTGGGGGAGGGGAAGGGAGTGGGTGACCAGAGGCTTCTGCCTCCTGTCTCCG
>NW_015160299.1:83332-106372 GCF_001447785.1 Gekko japonicus
GTCTGGAGTCGGGCGGCCGCTGGTGGGAGCCGCAGTCGCCCGGGCCGAGATTGGGGGGGCAAGGCGGGCTACAGAAGGCCGATGCCTCCGTTGCTCGGCCCTCTACAGAATCCACCCCCAAAACCTCCAGGTATTTCCCTCCTTAGAGCTGGCAACCCTACATTCCCCTCAGTGCCTGTTGGTAGGCAACTAAGCTTGGTCCTGTCACCTACTTTGGCCTTTGGGAGAAAACACATTGGGGCCAATCCTGATAGGGTTGCCAACTCCAGAAGGGAAATTCCTGGAGACTTGAGGGATGGAGCCTGAAGAGGGTGAGGTTTGAGGAGGGGCGGGACCTCAGACAGGTACACTGCCATAGACTCCACCCTCCAAACCAGTCAGTCCCACATAGGGAACCATTGTTGCCAATCTCCAGGTGAGGGCTGGAGAGCACTCAGTATTACAACTGTTCTGCAGAAGGGAGGGCAGAAGTCAGCTGAAGTCAAAGGGGCAGATAATGGTAGGTTGATGGATAGCTGGGAAGGAGATGGGGTTGCCAACTACATGCTGACAAATTCCTGGGGATTTGAGGGGTGGAGCCTGGAGAGGGTGGGGTTTGCAGAGGGGTGGGACCTCAGACAGGTAGAATGCCATAGACCCCCCCCTCCAAACCAGCCATTTTGTCCTGGGTAACAATTGCTGCCAATCTCCAGGTGAGGGCTACAGATCACTCACAATTACAACTGCTCTTCAGGTAGCAGAGATCAGTTCCTCTGGAGAAAACAGTGGACTCTGTCATTATACCCTGCTGAGGTCACCACAGCAAATTGACACTGTTTGCCCAAAGCCAGAGCACTGCCCCAGAGCCTCTTTCTAGATCCCGTTGTATTGCTTTCACAACGGGCTTTACTGCTACTATATATATAATTTCTTTATTTAGCATTGCCCCAGAGCCTCTTTCTAGATCCCGTTGTATTGCTTTCACAACGGGCTTTACTGCTAGTATATATCCTATTGCACAGATATGCTGGTGTAACACTGGTGTCTCCTCAGCAGTTTCAATTTGGTGCTTGAGGACTGGGCAGTAGATCTGGTTCCTGTTAGTGGTTTCCAGGGGTCATTTCCTGCGGGAGTGCACAAGAGCGGAGCTCCGGCAGTAAGGAGCCTAGGGGGTGGGCACATGCAACAAGCCCCGCCCCCTGCTCCCAGCAGCCCTCAGTCGGGCCACGAGGAGCAAGAAACAACCAGGTAACTTGCAGAGCCCTCCCATCCCACCTTCAGTTACAAGCTCTCCCTCCCCTGTGAAAGCAGATCTGTGTGTGTGCCCCCCCCCATAGCTAGCAATCCAAAACAGTCCAGTGGCACTTTTAAGACCAAGTTTTATTCAGGTACAAGCTCTCCCTCCTCTGCGAGGACAGAGCTGCATGTGTCCCCCTCCAATAGATAGCAATCCAGAACAGTCCAGTGGAGCCTGCCTGAGCGGTGGGTGTTGCCTTCTGAAACACTTCTGGTGATGTCAGGGGGAGTGGCACATGCAAACAAGTTGTGCTAATGAGTTTTGCTTATGAGCTCCTGCACCTCTTTTTCTACGAAATGACACCTGGTGGTTTCGAAAGGGGGTTTCTGGCGCTTGAATCATCCTCTTGAGTGATACGCAGCGTCTTCCTAAAAGAAACAGATTATTGAGCGCAAGAGTCTCCTGTGGCCAGTCACCCTGTCCTCTTCACAGCCTGTGAGCCTTTGCAGTTTTCCAAAATGCTACCTCTTTCCCACTCCAAATGTCACTTTCCCCCAATGATGTTTATTCTTCCAAGAATGGATTCTCATCCACGTGACTCTTTTTTTTTTAAACAACCCCGAAGTTCTGGGGTGAGCTCTGCAGGGAAAGGCGCCAAGGTCGAAAGCATCAGGTGTGCTCCCCCCCCTTTCTTGGCAACTGGACAAATGTGCTTCCTGTCAGCAAGAATTGCTTGAATGGCTGTGGGGCAAAGGGGGGTTCTGGAACAGTTGAGGAGCAATTTCACAGTCGTCCCGTGGGAGTGGCTCCACGTCCAGGGCAGTGGCTCGGTTTATGCCCTCTGTTCTGTGACCGGAACTCCTCTAAGGATGGTTCCGAATGCCCAATTCTGAATTATCTACGACAGTGGGCATGGCGTGAGTTCTTGCCAATGTATACAGAGGTCAGATTGGCCCAACGGAACGCTCCTAATTCCCAGGAATTTGAGACAACACGCTAGGTTTATGAATAAATGTTGCCTTTTACTAAGCAGTTCTTCAAGCATACCAAAACAGATGCATACACAGATTCTCTCAAGATCCTTAGTTACAATAGTTCATAGAAAGCAATCAGCAAGGAAAATAATAAAAGCACAGACAAGGGGGGATAACACACCACGGGATATCGCTTATACTTATCTGAGGTCCAAGCTGGGGAGAAATCTCCTCGTAGCGAAAAGGGGCAGCTTAAGGATCAGCGGGTGAATTCTAAGAACACACGAGCTGGACCGGCCAAGCCACGTGTGGGTTCCTGGGTCGCGACTCCCGGGAACGCAGTAAGACTCACCTGCAGCACTTACGTTGCAAGGTAGGGGAGGGGAGGGGTACCAGAGAAACAAAGGCTGTGTTCCTCCTTTTAAAAGCTATGTTTTGGGTTGGCTTTACGGCCATAAAACCCTTAGGGTCCATCCTCTTTGCTAAGGCTATAGGTCAAAGAGTGGTGACGTCCTAATGAGGGGGAAGGGGGCAATATGCAGATGCTACCCTAACTTCAAAAGGGGCCATGTGGCCAGGTGTGAAACTGTCGTTTCCATTGGCAACCTTTGACTTGCAGAAGATGAGCCAGGTCCACAGGCAATTAAGGAAGTTGTCTTTGTGATTCCAAAACCAGATACCAGGGAGAAATGCGTGCTTTCCCACAGTTCGTCAATGGTGGAAAAGCCTGTTGTTTCTCCAAGTCTCTCATTGTGCATAATGGCGCTGGTCTCCTTTGTCCAGAGGCACTCTGGGAGATTCCAGGGAGGCATGTGTCTTGTGGCTGGCAGCTCAAGCCATGCCCATCCATAGGCAGCATGAGGCCAGCCATTCAAACGCACAGCATCAAATACACACAGCAGTGATCTCTGAATCCCAAATGCACAGATACACAGACATTTGACCAACATAGCATAAGCACAGTACAGACAAAAATGCAATTGCAAACACACATGGTAACAGTTCTCACCCTCCCCCCCAAAAAATTTGTATTTGAGTCACACGGTGAAGATCGCCAAGAAGCCAGACATGGTGGAAGGCTCTGCTCTCCCTCACCGGGCTGTGGCCAGGTCAGAAGGGGGGGGGTCATCCAAAGACATGTCTTAACATCTGAACTGTGTTAGTTCGAGCCCCGCGCTGGTGTGAGCAGCCAGCCTGTTGTCCCCAGCTCATCGTCCACCCAGCGATTTGAAAGCTTCGGCGAGTAGATAAAATGGGAACCACTCCTTAGAGCCTGGACCTGACATCCCGTGTCCAGAGAGTCACGCACAACTTGCAAATGCTTCCCCATTCCCACGTGCACAGTGCCTGATTCAGATTACGGCTGTGGTGCATATGGAAAGTGGGCCTCATTCTGCCCTCTGTATGCCATCTGCCAGACCAGCAAATTAGCAGACCGATAATAAAAGAATTAAACAGATGTGAGAACTAAGTTTGAGTCTTTTATTATCTTTAAGACCAACAAAGTTTAATTTTGGGCATAAGTTTTTGCGTGCACACCCAGAATTAAACATTGTTGGTCTTAAAGATGTCATTGGGCTAAAACTTTGTCCTGTTGGTTCAGACCAACATGGCTACCCACCTGAATCTACGATCTTTTATTAACTGTATGCTAATTTGCTGCTATTCACAGGTCTTACCAACTGTATTAATCCAATCTTAGCTATACTTTTCACTCAGTTACATATGCATCTGGACTCTAATTAGCCAGAATCGAACTTTGTTGGTCACAAAGGTGCCACTGGACTCAACATTTATTCTGTTTCTTCAGCCTAACCTGGCTACCCACTCTGACTATTACACTGTGGACATCCTAATGGTTGTTTTACATAGAGAGAGCATTGACTTTGGTTGGCTGCAAAGAAATAAGCCAAACTTTTTTTTTGAATTTACATTTTTTATTAAGTATATCAGTCAAAACACAAACATAAATTCATTATTCATCTTATCGATATCCTCATTTTCCATTTTTAACAATCGTGAAACGGAAAAAAAAATCCACCTGAGGTTACTATTACAACATCCATTTTTTTTCACTCTTCTAGTCCCTCCTTTTTTCCTATGCCCCTATCTTACCCGTTTATAGATCCCATCCAACTTCCCCATAACTTATAAATACTCATAATCCCACTCAAAACGTACTTGTGCCCCATGTTTCCTCCAGAGAAGGAGTTGATGATGAAGCATCAGTTCATGATTCCTGGGAGAGAGCAATGAGCTGGTCTTGAGAGACAGGACACACAGGATGCATTAGCCTGCAAACAAAGGAAACAAAAGGAAGCTGTAGACACAAGCAGGAGAAGCAGAATGGGTTTTACTTCCCAGTAGACATGATGGCGAACCTACGGCACGGGTGCCAGAGGTGGCACTCAGAGCCCTCTCTGTGGGCACGCGTGCCATCGCCCCAGCCAGGCCCAGACCATCATTAAAGGGTTGAATTCTCTGCCAAATAATTTTAAGGAAATGAAAGCGTTTGGGATTGCTTTCCTTACTTTGTGTGGATCATTTTAAATTAATGTATGAGTTGTTTTTTCTAAAGTAAAACCTCAGTATTCAGGTTCAATTGCCGTGTGGGCACTTTGTGATCAATAAGTGGGTTTTGGGTCGCAGTTTGGGCACTCGGTCTCTGAAAGGTTTGCCATCACTGTAGTAGGATCTTGCCCATGGGGATGGATTTTCACAGGAAACATGGTACATTATTAAGGCTTGTATGGACCCCCCTTTCTTTTCTTTTCTTTTTTTAAGAGCCCCAAAAGGGTTGAATTTTTTATTGCATTTTCTGAATAAACTACAAGAAATCAAGGGAGAGGAATCTATAAACTATGGGAGAAAGTAAATAAAACCACTAAAACCCCAAGAGATGAAGGTCATACATGCTTACAGAATTAGACATGAGACGATGTGACTACGTACCAATTTCTCAAAACACTTCATCACAACCGGAGTGAGCGCAACTGGTCTATAATCCTTTAGACCGCTGACTGTGGATTTTTTAGGCAGGGGAACAATAATTGAGGACTTTAGGCAAGACGGAACAATAGACTGGTGTAAGGACCGGTTGAAGATCTTAGTAAAGACCCCTGCCAACTGGTCAGCACACTCTTTCAACACCCATCCCGTAATGCCATCAGGTCCAGCCGCTTTCCTCGGATTTACAGCCCTCAGCGTACGCCTCACCTCATGCTCTTCTACCCTGAGGGAGGGGCCGCCATGGACAGGTGGCTGTAGTATGGCTGTCCCCTTCGGCTCCACATCAAAATGGGCAAAGAAGAGATTAAGCTCCTCCGCCAATGAAGAGTCTCCATCCACGGCAGCAAAGGTTGGTTTATAATTGGTAATATTCTGAATCCCCTGCCACACCTGCTGCATGTCATTCGTATTGAATCTATCCTCAATCCTCTGCCTATAGCCCAGCTTAGCCTGTCGGATGCCTCTTTTCAGGTTGGCTCTGGCAGAGCTATAAAGGTTCATGTCTCCAGACCTAAAGGCCATATTCCTCTCCCTCAAAAGTCGCTGTACCTCTCTCGTCATCCAGGGTTTTTGATTAGGACAGACCCGTATGCACCTCTCCACAGCAGCACTGCCCATGCAGTGTTTAATATAACCCAGGACTGCCACTGTGTGTTCCTCCAGGTCTTGATGATCAAAAATATCCCAGTTTGTCCTCTCAAAGCAATCTTGCAACTGATGGGAAGCATCCTCATATCTGACTGACACTGAACTGCAATCATGTGCACAAAAGTAATGTGACACTTGTTGTAAGAATTTTTGGATGTGTGGGTGTGTGTTTAACCCTGTCACCCACACTCCCCCCTCAGTTCGTGTGTGTCTCCTGAGTGTCGCCCCGTACCAAAGGCAGATGTGCAAGCTTGGAATTCACTAGTCTCTTCTTAAAATAAAACTTATCTTTATTATAGAAAAACATTCAGAGTCCCTAGTTTCCTAAACATTAATAGAATACACACAGAAATAAACATGCAAAACAAAGTTTTTCCCACCCCATGCAAGCGCGTCGAGAGGCTCTCTCTAACTGAATCCTTTCGGATTCAGCTAAAAATCTGTGGGCTCTGACCAGTATTTAAACCCAACATCAAAGGAGTTCTTTTTGATGATCATATCAGGTGTTAATTAGCATGGAAGTGGAAATTGCCTATCTAAAAATTGCTTCCTAGAAGATGAGATTGTATTACAGGAAAATTTTGTTTCCTTGGTCTCACACAATAAAAGTTCACATTTCAAAGGGATCAATACAGTGTCATCCAGGTGTTCCCCAATCAGGGAAATAAACTGTGCTTTGATGTTTAGAGAGATGAAAGCGGGGTATGTGTGTGAACTCTCTGTCTCTCAGGAAGCTAGTCTTATCTTGCCAGGTGTCCAAATGGCCACACATCTTTATTGGGGTTCTGTCACTTTCCAAGCCAGCTGTTTATTGTAAAGTCTCACACGCCCCTGGGCCTGGGAATGTAATGTTGAGTACATCTTCAGTGAAAGAAAAGGTCAAGCCTGTTTTTTTTTTCTTTTTCTAGCCAGGGCAGAGCCAGATATTGTATATGGATTTCATAAACTTATTTGATTCATTTTAAACCCAAAACACTTCCATCTTTCAATATTTCTTACCACAACACTACACTCACCAGTCAAGAAGAAGAAGAGGTTGGATTTATACCCCATGGCCCTTCACTACCCAAAGGTGTCTCAGAGCGGCTCACAAACTCCTTTCCCTTCCCCTCCCCACAACAGACACCCTGGGAGGTAGGTGGGGCTGAGAGAGCTCTTGACAGAAACGGCTCTATTCCAAGAACAGCTCTTATCAGAACTGTGGCTTGCCTAAGGTCATCCAGCCAGGTGCAAGTGGAGGAGTGGGGAATCAAACCCGGTTCTCCCAGATTAGAGTGGCAGAGAAGAGATTGGATGTATACCCCATGGCCCTTCACTACCCAAGGGAGTCTCAGAGTGGCTGACAAACTCCTTTCCCTCCCCCTCCCCACCACAGACGCCCTGTGAGGTGGGTGGGGCTGAGAGAGCTCTTGACAGAAATGGCTCTTTTCCAAGAACAGCTCTTGTCCGAACTACGGCTTGCCCAAGGTCATCCAGCCATGTGCAAGTGGAGGAGGAGTGGGGAATCGAACTCGGTTCTCGAAGATTAGAGTCCACGCACTTAACCATGACACCAAACTGGCTCTCAAGAAGAGCAATAGTGACTTTATTTATTTATCTAATCTATTTATTTAATCTCAGAGTTGGGAGGGAACACAGGAGTATCTAGTGCAACCTGCTGCCCGTGCAGGACCTACCACTGCAACACCCCCATCAAGCAGGCATCCAATTGATACCTAATGATGTCAAAGGTGGGACTGTGGGTAGCAGATCCAGAACACTGGGGACAGGAAGGGCAAGCCGGGAGGTCGAACACAGGCTGCTTCCGCATGGAGATGATTCCCCATTGTGCACATGCAGCGGCTTCCACAGCTGTGATAGGATGTCTATATGGTGGGGATGGGGTGGTGGTGGGCAGTGTTCCCTCTAAGCTGAGTTTGTGTGAGCTAGCTCACAGGTTTTTAACCTCTGGCTCACACATTTTTGTCTTCGCTCAGGAAGGATGGGGCTCCAGAGCAAACTAAGTTATGCAGCAGCCAAATCACTTGCTCACAAATTTATTGCCAGTAGCTCACCTGGCCTGGCGTGACCTGGTCCATGGGGTCGTGAAGAGTCGGACTCGACTGTGCGACTGAACAACAAGAAGCAGCTTAGCTGACAAGGCATGGCAGCTTAGCTGACAAGTTTCCCCACAGTCACCAGGGCTAGTAGCCATTGATAGACTTATCCTCCATGAATCTGCCCAATCCCCCTTTAAAGTTGCTTATTCCTGTGGTCATCGCCACATCCTCTGGCAGCAAATTCCACATTTTATTCACTCAAGTGTAAAGTAGTATTCTCTTTTGTCTGTTCCAAATCTACTGCCCGTCAGCTTCACTGGATGCCGTCAAGTTCTAGTATTTGGGGAAAGGGAGAAAAATTTCTCTATTTTGACTCTCTCCGCCCTCTGCATAATTTAATAAACCCCTGTCATATCCCACCCCCTTACTCATCTCTTTTCCACACTAGACTCTCCAGCCTTTTCCCCTAGGGAAGGTGCTTCAACTCCTGAATCATCTTGGTTGCCCTCCTCTGTACCTTTTCCAGCTCTGCAATGTCCTTTTTATGATACGGTGACCAGAAATGGACATAATATTCCAAACAAGGCCGCACCATAGATCTGTACAGGGGCATTACAATACTGGCCGTTTTATTCTCAATCCCTTTCCTAATCATCCCTAACACAGAGTTTGCCCTTTTCGCCGCTGCAGCACACTCTGGGTTGACACGTTCATGGAGCGCTCCACTACGACCCCCAGATCTTTTTGCCTCTCAGGCTCAGCAAGTTCAGACCCCAGTAGCCTAGACTTGAAGTGGGAATGTTTTCCCCCCAATGTGCATTAATGCTGGGGGCTTTTTGGGTTCTCTCTGGGGATCCCACCTAACCAGTGAAAGGAATCCTGAAGCCCCGAGTTGGGGGACCTGCCCGCAGGGCCGGCCCCAGCTTATTTTGCACCCTAGGCGAGGATCCCTTCTGGCACCCCCCCCCCGTGTGCCCACCATTTTCCAAAAAATAAATGCATTTTAGGAAGAATGAAAAACACAAATAATCAAGAAACTCCCAGAGTACGGGGCCGGGTGCAGTTTGGCGCCCCTAAGGACCAGCCCGCTCTAGGCAATCGCCTAGTTCACCTAGTGAGTGAGCCGGCCCTGCTTGCCCGCTCAGAGGCCAGACTGCTGCCCCTGGCTCATCCCACCTGGTCTCCTGCCGATCCTGTCTCCCTGTTGCTTGACCCTTACCTGGAGATGGAGCCGTGCAGGCACGTCCACAGCTCAGCCAGCAGCACTTCTGGCTCTCGGGGCAATCGTCGTCCCGGAAGCAGAAGGTGTCACATTCGGAAGTGCTGCTCTCTGCTGCTCTGGGTGGGCAGGTCCCAGGGTGCACTGGGGCAAAAGGTGGGGAGGGAGAGTGTGTGAGAACGAGCAGGTGAATGAGGTGGAATAAATGGACGGAAATCTGACGAGAATAAAAAAAGGGAGGGTTTTCCTGCCTCCCAGGGGGCTCTTGCCCAATCCATAAATTATAGCAAATGCAAGTACAATCCATGTACAACATGCACGCTGTAGAACGAACTTAGAGTCCCATGGCACCTGTAAGACCAACAAAGGTTTATGCAAGGTATGCGCTTTCGTGTGCAGAGGACACTTTTTTCAAATACATTGGAATGGTGTGTCAGGTTCAAACTTATAGATAGGGAAACTAACATGTAACATGATGACACGTTAAGATATGCAAAGCAAAACTAACAGGCTAAGGTTATAAGGTCAGCAGCTGTAAAGGAATAAATATGTCCGAATAGCAGATAAAGGTCTAAAGGTGTCTTTTCTGTTTTTCTTTGTGCGTGCATTGAGTAATTCTCATCTTACAGGTTGAAAGACCTGAGTCAGATTGAGGTGACGAGAGAGGAGGTCCTACAACTGATAGACAACTTAAAAACTGAAAAATCACCAGGCCCAGAGGGCATACATCCGAGAGTTCTGAAAGAACTCAAATGTGAACTTGTGGGTCTCCTGACAAAAATATGTAATCTCTCCTTAAAATCTGCCTCCATTCCTGAGGACTGGAAGGTAGCTAATGTCACTCCCATCTTTAAAAAGGGTTCCAGAGGAGATCCGGGAAATTGCAGGCCAGTCAGTCTGATGTCGATACCGGGTAAATTGGTGGAAACCATTATTAAGGAAAGAATTAGTAGGCACATAGATGAACAAAACCTATTGAGGCAGACTCAGCACGGTTTCTGTAAGGGAAGATCTTGTCTCACTAACCTGTTAATGTTCTTTGAGGGGGTGAACAAACATGTGGACAAGGGGGATCCAATAGATATTATTTACCTTGACTTCCAGAAAGCTTTTGATAAAGTTCCTCATCAAAGGCTCCTAAGCAAGCTCAAAAATCATGGGATAAAAGGACAAGTCCTTTTATGGATCAAAAACTGGCTAATTAATAGAAAACAGAGAGTGAGTATAAATGGGCAGTTCTCCCAGTGGAGGGGGGTAAGCAGTGGGGTACCACAGGGATCAGTACTTGGTCCACTGCTTTTTAACTTGTTCATTAATGATTTGGAGTTGGGAGTAAGCAGTGAAGTGGCTAAATTTGCGGATGATACAAAGTTGTTCAAGGTGGTGAAAACCAGTGAGGATTGTGAGGCACTCCAAAGGGATCTGTCAAAGTTGGGCGAGTGGGCGTCAACATGGCAAATGGGGTTCAATGTGGCCAAGTGCAAGGTGATGCACATTGGAGCCAAAAATCCTAAATATAAATACACGTTGATGGGGTCTGAACTGGCAGAGACTGATCAAGAGAGAGATCTTGGAGTTGTAGTAGATAACTCACTGAAAATGTCGAGACAGTGTGTGACTGCAATAAAGAAGGCCAATGCTATGCTGGGGATTATTAGGAAGGGTATTGAAAACAGATCAGCCAATATAATAATGCCCCTATATAAATCAATGGTGAGACCTCATTTGGAATACTGTGTGCAGTTCTGGGCACCACACCTTAAAAAGGATATTATAGCTTTGGAAAAAGTGCAGAAAAGGGCAACTCGAATGATAAAAGGGTTGGAACACTTTCCCTATGAGGAAAGGTTAAGGCGCTTAGGGCTCTTTAGCTTGGAGAAACGACGACTGAGGGGTGACATGATTGAGGTTTATCAGATTATGCATGGGAAAGAGCAGGTAGAGAAAGAGGTACTTTTCTCCCTTTCTCACAATACAAGAACTCGTGGGCACTCCATGAAATTGCTGAGCGGTCGGGTTAGAACGGATAAGAGGAAGTACTTCTTCACCCAAAGAGTAATTAACACTTGGAATTCACTGCCACAGGAAGTGGTGGTGGCTACAAGCATGGGAGGCTTCAAAAGGGAACTAGATAAGCATATGGAGCAGAGGTCCATCAGTGGCTATTAGCCACAAGGTATAGATAGGGGCTCTGGGGCAAGTGATGCTCCGTATTCTTGGTGCTTGGGGGGGGTCAACAGTGGGAGGGCTTCTAATGTCCTGGTCCCACTGGTGGACCTCCTGATGGCACTGGTATTTCTGGCCACTGTGTGATACAGAGTGTTGGACTGGATGGGCCTTTGGCCTGATCCAACATTGGCATCTCTTATGTTCTTATGAGGGCTCCAGAGCAAACTAATTTATGCAGCGGCCAAATCGCTTGCTCACAACTTTATTGCCAGGAGCTCACAAGTAGAATTTGTGCTCACAGGCCTCCACAACTTAGAGGGAACGTTGGTTTATAAGCCAATTTTTTTTGGGGGGGGGCGGCGGCGGGAAGGAGTATAAATATCTAAATGAATAAACAAGATAATGTCAGAATAAACGTCCGTCTCTAGGACACCACGATGCTTTTTGTGGGACAGGAGAGCTCGCTGGGAGGGAAGATAGTTGTGCAATGCTCAGGGAAGCCTGACCTTCGTCCGGCACCGCGCAGGCATGTCGGCAGCCCGTCCAGCAGCATTTCTTTGCTTCCTCGCAGTCAGAGTCATTGCTGCAGTTCTCCAAGGTCGTCTCGGTGCAGGGGCCCAGGGAGCCCCTCAGCATGACCGGGCAGGCTCCGGGTTTCACTGCAACACACAAAACTCAGGTTGACAGACGTTGATGGGACCGGCCCCAGGGAATCAACAGAAGAGACAGAACCCGGTGGGATGTAGGGAGGCCAGCCTCGACTCCTCTCCAAGCCATATGACGCCAGCTGGGTCCCCAGCGACACAATCACCCCCAGCAGGGTTGCCAAACTCCAGGTGGTCTTTGTAAGGAAAAACATCCATGATATGATGACGAAACCTTGTTAGAGAGAAAGGTATCTTCTTTAATTATCCAGTAAATAACAGATCATAAAGGTGTTTTCTTTGAAGCAGATTGGTCTTAGGTTTTTCTTTCTGATGGTCAGGGTTATTAGAGAATCTGAACAACTTTTAAAAGGACTTTGCCTATTCAAACCATTTATGTCAGAGTTCTTCATGATTTATCTATTAAAGGCAGTCTCCTCTGATAAGACCAGGGCTATTTTTGGACAGGAACACACAGGAACGGAGTTCCGGCTGGCTCCCGAGTTGGCCACGCCCAGCAGGACCTCATTAGCATAACAGGCCACACCCAACAGCAGGAACTCATTAGGATTGGCTACATTAGGGGTGTGTGGCCTAAGAAGCAAAGGAGTTCCTGCTACAAAAAAAGGCCCTGGGTTTTGACAACAAACAAGGTCAACAGAATAAGAAACAAAAGGTGAGTGTGGCTGGATAACCACACTTCTGGTAACATGGGGGTGTGGCCTAATGTGCCAATGAGCTGTGCTGTCAGGGCTGTGGCCTAATATGCTAATGAGTTTCTGCTGTTGGGTGTGGCCTATTATGCTAATGCCTTCCTGCTCAGCTTTTTCTACAAAAAAAGCCCTGCTGATGGTACAGAGCTCAACGGACCGTTTCACTCAAGGTTTCATCAGAAGAGACCTGACACTAGAAAATATACAAAAATACGCATTTTTTCCCTCCACTCATAGTCTGAATGCACCGTAAACAGAGATCAGAATCCTTTTGTTTTTAAAAGGGGGGGAAACCTCAAACAACGCACCCTTTTGTATTTTTTCCTACTCCCTCTACTTATGAAAACACCTTTATGATCCGTTATTCACTGGATAATTAAAGAAGACATATTTTTCTCTAGCAAGGTTTTGCTATCATATCACGGTTGTTTTTCCTTACAAAGTTCAGTCCCTCCCGTGATCTCTCGTCCTTGACTTGACTGAACTCCAGGTGGCGGCTGAAAATCTCCTGGGATTGCAACTGGTGACCGAGTGATCGAGGTCAGTTCACCTGGAGAAAATAGCCACTTTGGAAGGTAAACTCTGTGGCATTATACTTCCCTCACCAATCCCCAGCCTTCTCAGGCTCCGCCCCCAAAATATCCAGGGATCGCCCAACCTGGAGCTGGCAACCCCACCCCACCCCGTCTCCCTCCCTCTCTTTCTTAGAGGCAGGTTAGCAATTCCTGGGATTCTTGTCCTGATTCACTGGCCCACAGACTGGTAATGCTGGTATTAGTTCACGCACGCTAATATGAATTACGCAGGACTGTGTTTATCTGTGTAAAAAAGGAAATCACATAGATGCAACACGTTGGTGGGCGGGAGAATCGAAATATATCCAGCGCCTACTTTCCTATCAAGCTTAGACATATTTTATTGCTTTGATTTTATCGCTTTGATAATCGGGCTCGGAGCTTCATCTACAGGCTACCATCTTGCTTTGACTGAATGCTTTAATAACATTGTTGAGCCCTTTATGTTGATAATGGTTGTTTTTAAAGTATTTTAGGTGTTTTACTGTTTATATTGGCACATGGTGCCCTTTTTGTGAGCCGCTCTGAGCCCATTTGAGGGGAGAGCAGGGTAGAAATCTAATAATAAATAAATAAAATTTCATCATTTGTAATTTTGTTAGCATATAAAATTATACTAAGGGGGAGAGTTGAAAATAGAAAAGAGAGAAGAGAAGAGATTGGATTTGTACCCTGCCCTTCACTCATAGTCTCAGAGCGGCTTACAGACTCCTTTCCCTTCCCCTCCCCACAACAGACACCCTGGGAGGCAGGTGGGGCTGAGAGAGCTCTTGACAGAAACTGCTCTTTTCCAAGGACAGCTCTTGTCAGAACTATGGCTTGCCCAAGGTCATCCAGCCAGGTGCAAGTGGAGGAGTGGGGAATCAAACCCGGTGCTCCCAGATTAGAGCCTATTCACTTAACCACAACACCAAAATGCTACATAAAACATTGCGTAGCAACAATCAAAACTGTTAAAGATTTACTATTCCTTTGGCTCCATCGTCAACCAGAATGTAGACTGCAGCCAAGGAATCAGAAGGAGACGGAGACTGGGAAGGGCGGCCATGAAGGAGCCAGAGAAGATCTCTAAGCATTGCTGGTGACCCAAATCCATCGTATGCCCCATCACTATATCTGGGCATGAAAGCTGAAGCAAGCTGACAGGAAGAGAGCTGATTCATTTGAAATGTGGTGTTGGAGGAGAG
Source organism: Gekko japonicus (assembly GCF_001447785.1). Lineage (NCBI taxonomy): Eukaryota > Metazoa > Chordata > Lepidosauria > Squamata > Gekkonidae > Gekko > Gekko japonicus. Next base: position 97,726 of record NW_015160299.1, read on the forward strand.
AAGAAGAAGAAGAGATTGGATTCATACCCTGCCCTTCACTACTCAAAGGAGTCTCAGAGTGGCTTACAAACTCCTTTCCCTTCCCCTCCCCACAACAGAAACCCAGTGAGGTTAGGCGGGGCTGAGAGAGCTCTCCCGAGAACTGCCCTTGAGAGAACAGCCCTGAGAAAACTTGTGACTGACCCAAGGTCACACCAGCAGCTGCATGTGGAGGAAAGCTGGCACTTCTGGGAGGTTGGCAAGGAAGTTTCGTCCCTTGCCAGTTGTGGTAAGAAATTTTAGAAATATAGAAGGTTTAGGTTTAAAAATGAACCAAATAGTTTATAAAATCCATGTATCTGTCTCTGTCTTTGCTAACAAAACAGAACACAGGCTTGGCCTGCTTCATTGAACCAAACCATGATTCTTTGCAAGCCCTTTGTTCCAAGCAAATCTCTTTCTCGGTCACGCACACAAAAGTTCACACATTCCATTCCCAGGATCTGAATCAATGTAAATTTCCACAGGTGTGAGACCCACAATTTCCTAGGCAATAAAATGTATCTAACAGGAAAGGCCATTTGGGGAGTGTCAGACTTCAATCTGGAAGGCAAACTAACGCCTGAGATACAGAGATTCACACTCCCCACTTCCATCTCAGATATAACATCAAAGAACAGTTTATCCCTCATTGTGGGAACGCCAGAAAAAACAATGACACTGTACTGATCTTGTAAACAAAAATGTAACTTTTGTTGTGTGAGACGCAAGGAAGCAATCTCCTGTAAAACTTCAAAATGTTAATTTACAACTGTAATTTAATTATTGGGGGACCTCTTTGATCATTTGGTATAAATACTGGTCAGTCTCAACAGACCCTCGCTGGCTCTTGAAGGATCAGGAGAGGTTTTTACTCTCCAGAGACTTTGGGGGTCAGCCCGGACGGCCTTTCGTTTTCTGCATGCTTTGGGTGGGATAGAACTTTGCTTGCATGTTTATTTTTCTGTGTATTCACTATCAGTATTTAAGAAATAGGAGTCTACTGTGTTGGCAAGCTGGCATAGCGTCTTGCTGGTCACCTTGCCAGGTAAACCTTTGAATGTTTTTCCTTTTAATAAAGATAAGTTTTATTGGAAGAAACCCTTGCTTGAGTGTCTCTGCCAGAGCTTAGTGGTTTCCAAGCTTATACCTCTGCCTTTGGTAAGGAGGCAACACTCAGGGGACACACGAACCAGAGGGGGAGTGTGGGTGGCATGGGTAGATGCATTCACAGACACGTGCAGCCACACTTTTCTCCCGACACCCGTCTACCCATGAACAGAAGTCTCGTGCCTGAGCAGGGAAACTCACCCAGGCTGGGCTTGGCAGGGTCCTCCTGGCTGCAGCCCTCCCCTCTGCTGCACCGCTGTGCTTTGGAGTCCAGGTTGTCCGCGGGTCCCGAGCTGTCCGGAAGGCATGCCGTGGGCTGCTCTGAAATACACAGGCAAGGCAGGGCGTGAGGGTGCTGCGCCCCCTGCCGACACTCCCAAGGGTCTCTCTGCACTCACAAAATATCCCCTGAAATGCCACAGATGAGGTGGCCCACTCTTCCCGTGGAGACGGACAGGACTTCACATTGCTACACATCTGGGCAGACTTTGCAAAAGGCCTCACACGGCTGGAGGGTTGCCGCCCTCCCCTACTTCATCTCCTGCACCTTTACCAAAGGCTCAGTCAGCAGGCTGCCCATCGGGCCTCCATGGAAAAGGAGCGAATGCCCTCCTCTCCCTTCCCACGCAGGATTAGCCATCACCAGGGGGGCCTAGAGTTCTGGAATTACCACTGATGAGGAAGAGGAGGAGGAGGAGGAAGAAGAGAAGGAGGAGATTGGATTTATATCCTGCCCTTCACTTGGAGTCTCAGAGTGGTTTACAACTCCTTTCCCTTCCCCTCCCCACAACAGACACCCTGTGAGGTAGGTGGGGCTCTAAGAGAACTTGTGACTGACCCAAAGTCACACCAGCAGCTGCATGTGGCGGAGTGGGGAATCAAACCCACTTCTCCCAAATTAGAGTCTGCGCACTTAACCACGACACCAAACTGGCTCTCAGTCTGGGCTTCTTTGAGGCACCCGTGGCCGGCAAGGGAGAAGAACGGGAATCTGCGTCGCAAGGACCACGTCTCCCCAGGAGGCAAGATGAGGCCTGGCCACGAGCTCCCTCTTTCCCGACAGGGTGTGGCTGTTCGGTCTGTCAGGCGGTGGGATGGGGTGGTGGTGCTTAGTTCTGTGTGGTGGTGGGCACAGGTGGAGTCTTTGCCTCTTTTAACAGTATGAACGTCAGAAGGTTGCGGTCACCTAGTGGACAGAGCCCTCTAGTAGAGTGGGCACGCCTTCTATGCTAGGGTTGCCAACCTCCAGGTTGTGGCTGGAGGTCTCCTGGAATGACCACTGGTCTCCAGACGAGAGAGGTCAGTTCCCCAGGAGAAAATGGCTGCTTTGGAAGATGGACCGTAGGGCATGATACCTTGCTGAGGTCCCTCCTGGGGGACTTGTGGGGGGGACTTGTGGGGAGCAGCCCAGCCAATGTACAGCAATGTGTCCACGTTGTTGCCCACATGACCCAGAAGTGCTGTTATCACATCCAGGATGTCAGGGGCAACGCTCTGGTACTTGGGCAAAAACTCTATGGTAAATTTGGCTTTTCTCCAATGTTCCCTCTAAGCTGACTTAGTGTGAGCCAGCTCACGGTTTTTTAGCCTCCAGCTCACACATTTTTGTCTCCGCTCAGGAAGGATGTGGCTCCAGAGCAAACTAACTTATGCAGTAGCCAAATCGCTCGCTCACAACTTTCACACCAGGAGCTCACCAAGTAGAGTTTTTGCTCACAAGACGCCACAGCTTAGAGGGAACATTGGTTGTCTCTCTTGTTCAGGGCAGGTTCCCCAGCTGATCGGCAGCAGGGAGGTGGGACTTGGCAGCGGGAGACCCCCACCTCCACCGGGAGGCCTGGCAACCCTAGTCTCTCTCCTCCCCACACCAGGACACTCTGCGGATGCCCACAAACCCTGCCCTCCACACACTCGTCCCCCAAATCTCCAGGAATTTCTCAACTTGGAGTTGGCAACCTTGGCCTTTGCAGAAAGAAGGACACCCTGTGCCCCCCCTCCCTCGCTGAGACCCAAGAGATGCCAAGAGGCAGCGGCGGTACCTGTGGGGGGGCTCACGCACTCCAGGCCGCAGCCGCTGAAGCAGCACTTCTTGTTCCCCGGGCAGCTCCTGTCGTCCAGACACTGATTGGTGCAGGGGAGGCCGGTGAGCGACACCCTCTCCCGTGGGCAGACGCCAGGCTTCTCTGGGGCAGGAAGCAGCAAGAAAGTATTCAGCGGAGGCCCCCTCCCACTGCCTTCCCCGAGCCTTTTGATGGGGTGCGGCTCACCCTCCCAAGCCTTGCTTATAGCCGGGGTTTCCTGGTCCACAATCCCATTTCGTGAGCCTTGTGTCTGCTCTGCACAGGTGAACTCTTGGTCCTCATGATCCTTCCGCAGTCAAGGAGGCCAGAGAGTCGCCAGCCAGGCTAGTGATGCCAACCAGGGTTCCCTCTAAACTGAGTGAATGTGAGCTAGCTCACAGTTTTTTAGCCTCCGGTGCACACATTTTTGGCTCTGCTCAGGAAAGATGGCTCCAGAGCAAACTAATTTATGCAGTAGCCAAATTGCTTGCTCACAACTTTAATGCCAGTATCTCACAAAGTAGAGTTTTTGCTCACAAGACTCCACAGCTTAGAGGGAACATTGATGCCAACCCCCCAGGTGTGGAATACGTAAAACAAACAAACAAGGGAGCACAATATTGCAAAGCAAGTCACCGAGGAAAACAGTGCTACTAAAAATATCCCTACGAACTTTAATCTAAGGTGCTCATTTGCGTCTTGCGTTTTTCTTTTTTCTTTTATACACATGTCCTTTGAAATCTTACTGGAGGCTAGAGATCACCGTCCTCATATTATACAAAGTACAGATGTAACAACACTCATATAATAACTTCACTGACTTGGTTGTCATACATTAAGAATGATAAAGAACACATATGCCAATAGTCTCAAATTGCTCAACAGGTGAAGCACTCGATCAATAAAAGTCCAATGAGTGCAATCAAAAAGAGTCCAATTGGTGCTGTCGGATGTGCCTCTGGTATAGCGCATTTCAGATGTCTTCATCAACAACCAAACATAATTTCCAAGGCTACAAATAACAAGATTGGGGTCACAATCTATTAATTCCCACCAGGGCCAGCTTGCAGATTGCCTTGTTGTAATACACTTACCCTGCATTAATGCCCATACATCATATTGTGACACAAATCTTGTCTTAACCATACTATTAGAGGAAGTAAGGTAAAGGTAAAGGTTCCCTTGCTCGAAAGCCAGTCGAGTCCGACTCTAGGGTTGCGGTGCTCATCTCCATTTCAAAGCCGAAGAGCCAGTGCTGTCCGAAGACGTTTCCGTGGTCATGTGGCCGGCATGACTAAACACCAAGTCGCACGGAACGCTGTTACCTTCCCACCGAAGTGGTACCTATTTATCTATTTGCAATTTCTTGCTTTCGAACTGCTAGGTTGGCAGGAGCTGCAACTAGAGATGGAAGCTCACTCCGTCATGCGGCAACTCGGGTCTTGAACTGCTGAACTACTGACCTTCCACAGCCTGCAGTTCAGCGTCTTAACCACTTGAGCCACCGCAGCTCCTTAGAGGAAGTGCATAATGTCAAAAAAGAAGAGGAAAAAACCAAAGTTATAAACATATCACTTAACTAAGTGAGACATCCTCTGTCATTGTCAACAGAACCCAGCATGTTGCTCACCCCTTGCAATGTCATGAAATTCCTACAAGCCTGATGCCTGTGGATCTCTAACCGTTAGTAAGATTTCAAAGAACATATGCATAAAAGAAAATGGAAAAAGGCAAGACACAAATGAATATATTATATTGTAGTGTCCACAGTGTCCAGATCATGCAAAGAGATGGTACCGCTTTACTCTGCTCTGGTTAGACCTTACCTAGAGTATTGCGTTCAGTTTTGGGCACCACAGTTTAAGAAGGATATAGACAAGCTGGAATGTGTCCAGAGGAGGGCAACGAAGATGGTGAGGGGTCTGGAGACCAAGTCCTAGGAGGGAAGGCGGAAGGAGCTTGCTGATTACTTTGTTGATTCACTTACCCTGAATTAATAATGTATGGGGAGGGGCCGTGACTCAGTGGCAGAGCCTCTGCTTGGCATGCAGGAGGTCCCAGGTTCAATCCCCGGCATCTCCAGCTAAAAGGACCTGGCAGTAGGTGATGGGAAAGACCTCCGCCTGAGACCCTGGAGAGCTGTAGAGAGGGGCTGTGGCTCAGTGGTAGAGCCTCTGCCTGGCATGCAGAAGGTCCCAGGTTCAATCCCCGGCATCTCCAGTTAAAGGGATCAGGCAGTAGGTGATGAGGAAGACCTCCGCCTGAGACCTTGGAGAGCCACTGCCAGTCTGAGTAGACAATACTGACCTTGATGGACCAATGGGTCTGATTGAGTAGAAGGCAGTTTCGTGTGTGTTTGAGCTGGGTCTGTTTAGCCTGGAGAGGAGACGACTGAGAGGGGATAGGATCACCATCTTCAAGTACTTGAAGGGCTGTCATGTAGAGGAGGGTGCGGAGTTTTAGGTTGCCCCGGAAAGTCGGACCACAACCAAGGAGTTGAAATTAAATCAGAAGAGTTTTTGGCTAAACATTAGAAAGGACTTCCTGACAGTTAGAGTGGTTCCTCAGTGGGACAGGCTTCCTCGGGAGGTGGTGGTGGGCTCTCCTTCTTGGGAGGTTTTGAAACAGAGGCTGGATGGCCATCTGACAGCAATGCTGATTCTGCTAATTTAGGCAGATCATGAGGGGGAGGGCAGGAAGGGTTGCCTCAGGGCTTAGTTCTCGTGGCCCTTTCTGACACGCCCAGGGAAATGCCAATCACCCCTCTGGGGTCAGGAAGCCATTTTTCTCCAGGCCAGTTTGGCTGGGGAACCTGGAGGTTTTTTGTCATCTTCTGGGCGTGGAACAGCGGTCACTGTGTGTGTGTGTGTGGGGGGGAAAGGTATTTGTGAATTTCTTCCTTGTGCAGGGGGGTTGGACTAGATGACCCTGGAGATCCCTTCCAGCTCTATGATTCTATTATTCTAAAGTTCATTGCGATGTTTATAGAAGCACTGTTTTCCTCAGTGATTAGTTTTGTAATATTGTGTGGCCTGGAGCTCTCTCGCAATGATGGCCAGTCTCCGAACTACAGTGGCCAGTTCCTCCGGAGAAAATGGCTGCTTTGGAGGGTGGGCGCGACCTCATCGCACCCCGCTGAGCTCCCCCCCCCCCCCCCACCAGCCATGCCCACCCCCAGAATCCACCCCCCAAATCTCCAGGAACTTCCCAGCCTGGAGTTGTCAATCGTTGCCATCCCCGTGAACACGTGTACCTGGCTCAGCCACGACGCAGCAGACGTGGCAGCCATTGAGACAGCACTTCTCCCCCGGGCCACACCAGGTGTCGTCCGGGCAGGTCACCAGGCAGGGCTCCTCCGTGGCGGACCAGGGCGTGGGACAGTAGCCGGCCCCCACTGAGGAAGGAAGGAAGGCGCAGGGCGGTCAGAGGCCTCTGGCCAGACCTTGGGACCTCCGCCAGACAGTGGCCCTGGGCACAGGGCTGCCTCCGAAAAGGAACTTGCCACAGCCATAGGAAGGGAAGCCAGAGTGGGAGAGAACGTCACTGCCTTGCGGAGGGTGACTAGTTAATCTGTGGAACTCACCACCACAGGATGTGGTGACGGCTGCCAACTCGGAGGATTTTAAAAGGGAAATGGACACATTCAGGGAGGAGGGGGGCTGTCAAGTGGCTACAGGTTATGATGGAGATGGAGAGAGACAGTTTGGTTGAGTGGTTTAGGAGCGTGGACTCCAGTCTGGAGTACCGGGTTTGGTGTCGTGGTTAAGTGCGCGGACTCTAATCTGGGAGAATCGGGTTTGATTCCCCACTCCTCCTCCACATGCAGCTGCTGGGTGACCTTGGGCAAGCCACAATTCTCTCAGAGCTGTTCTCTGCCTCATCACAGGGTGTCTGTTGTGGGGAGGGGAAGGGGACTGGAAGCCACTCTGGGACTCTGAGTGAAGGGCAGGGTATAAATCCAATCTCCTCCTCCTCCTCTTCTTCTTCCTCTTCTTCTTCCTCTTCCTCCTCCTCCTCTTCCTCTTCTTCTTCTTCCTCTTCTTTTTCCTCTTCCTCTTCTTCCTCTTCCTCTTCTCCTCCCTCCAGCAGCAGAGGCCAATGTGCCTCCTTGTGTCCCTTGCGCAGGGGGAGCACAGGGGGTCATGAGGGTGCTGTTGCAGTGTTGCTGCTTGTGGGATTTCTGGAGGCAGCTGATCGGCCTCTGTGTGAACAGAATGCTGGACTTGTTGGGCCTTTGGTCCACTCCAGAAGGGCTCTTCTGCTCCTGTTAGATGGCCTTGCCTTGCTGACCTTATAGGAGATGGCTCTGCTGATTCAGAAGATCCCTCTTAACATGCTCAGGAGAACCTTCTCACCATCAGGAAAGCCAAACATTGCAGCTAATCCAAGCTTCACATCCTGAGCTGGATTTCTGGGCCTGGCTGAAATTACATGTTGGGATTGAAATAACCGATGCTGAGCACTTGTCGCGATTTTCAGTGTGCTGCTGAAAACTTCTCCTCTGTGTGGACGACCCTTGTGGTAAGGAAGAATGGTGGACTGTCTTTTCTGTGTGGGGAACTCATGCAGCATTCCCACACCCATCTCACCTATTCCACTGTCTCCATTCCAGAAAGGAAATGTCTCCCTCAGAAGTTAGAGTGTTGTGAACATTCCACGACATGAAAGTGGATGGGCTAGAGAGAGCCTTGTAGACAAACAACGGCAGAGTAGGGATGGGCACAAACCGAACCACGAAGCAAAATTCATCACGAATTTTGTGACGGCTCTACCATCATGAACTCCCACAAACTTTTAAAGCAGTTCATGGCGGTTTGTGGATAGAGCAGAATCCCTTTACACTGAGGCCCATTCTGCATCTAGCATTTGCTCCACTGTTTTACCAAACCCACGCTGGAACAGAAATTCCCCTCTACAATGCACGCCACTTTCACTTTGATGGATTGTCGGATTCTATGGCAGCGTCCAGATTGCAGGCCGCTTTCACTTCCTTTTAACTCTCGGTTTTATGGTAACTGTCTGCATAGAATTATGGCTGTTTATGGCTGTTCAGGGTTGACTCTGCAGTCAGTATGGTGTTGGCCCCCCCAGGGTATTTGAATGCGGTTTTGAGCCACATCTTTTTCTGTTCCCGTGTGGGTTTGATAAAACAATGGAGAAAATTCTAGATGCATAATGGCCTGAGTCCCTTTAAACTCCTACTTTCTGTGTCAGCTAGGCCTCTACGACGTCCTTGCTGCCATGAGAATGGTGTGGGTGTGTGACTTTGGAATGTCTACTTTTGTTGCTGCTGAGGCTTCTCTGCTTTTATTATCTCTGTACCTTATGCTGTCTGACCTTGAGTGCCTGGTGTAGCCTTTCTCCAGGGAAATGTAGCCCGTTGCTTTGCCAGGCTTCTACCTGTTGCCTGATTGGCTGGGAGCCATCAGAGGACCACCTTGAATAAGGTATATCTGCTT
>NW_015160299.1:106428-109772 GCF_001447785.1 Gekko japonicus
GCAATGTCTCAATAAACGTTTTATTTCTTTGAATAAATGCTGTTGGGAACTGGTTGCCTCAGAAAGTCAGACATTCTGTCCCCCCCCAAAAAAAAAACCCCGTAAAAACAGCTGAGCAGATGGAGTAGGTTGACAGCCTTGAAAAGACCCAGCAGAAGTTAAGCTCTGAGTATTTTTAGAATATTTGGACAAAGTGGTAAGGTCTGGCATGCATTGTACTGGCCCACAAGTCCCAAAGTTGCAGGAATGATCTGCCTTCCTGACCACAATCTAGGCAAGGTAGAAGAAGAAGAGATTGGATTTATGCCCCACTCTTCACTACCCAAGGGAGTCTCATAGTGGCTCACAATCTCCTTTCCCTTCCCCTCCCCACAATAGATACCCTGTGAGGTAGGTGGGGCGGAGAGAGCTCTGACAAAAACGTCCCTTTTTCAAGGACACCTCTGACAGCACTATGGCTTGCCCAAGGTCATCCAGCCAGGTGCAAGTGGAGGAGGAGTGGGGAATCAAACCCGGCTCTCCAAGATTGGAGTCCGCACACTTAACCACTGCACCAAACTGGGGGTAGGATGGCTGCAAAGGACATCTCCCCCCCCCCGATCACCAGATGATGCTCTCCTTGGTGGGGCATTATCATCTCTTGTGATTTTTTTAATCTTACTTTCAAACAACAACAAATTACCTTTTTATGTATTCGTAGAAGCTTGAAAAAACTGTTAGAATCAAGTCCAGGAGAACTTTAGAGAGCAACAAGAGTCTGAGGGTGTAAGCTTTTGATACTCAATGCTCCCTTTGTCAGAAAGAAGAAGAAGAAGAAGAAGAAGAAGAAGAAGAAGAAGAAGAAGAAGAAGAAGAAGAAGAAGAAGAAGAAGAAGAAGAAGAAGAAAAAGAAGAAGAAGAAGAAGGGCTTTTTCTGCCCTGGCCCCCTATGGAGATCAGGGCCCTGCATAGGGATCTTCTTCAATTCCGCAGGGCCTGGAAGACGGAGCTCTTCCGCCAGGCCTTTGGCTGAGGCAGCGGGCGTCCAATCATGACCCTCCTGAGTTTGCGATATCCCACCTACTGATAACTGGCCATACCTAGTTACATCAATAGGCCAGATTCCTCCTTACGGCAAGCATGACTACTGCTTTTGCATGTTTAAAAGTGTTTTAAATTTGATTGTATTTATTAGAATGTTGTAACCCACCCTGAGCCCATTTACGGGATGGGCGGGATATAAATGCAAGAAAGAAAGAAAGAAAGAAAAAAAGAAAGAAAGAAAAAAAGAAAGAAAGAAAGAAAGAAAGAAAGAAAGAAAGAAAGAAAGAAAGAAAGAAAGAAAGAAAGAAAGAAAGAAAGAAAGAAAGAAGGAGGAGATTGGCTTTATACCCCACCCTTCACTTGGAGTCTCAGAGCGGCTTACAAACTCCTTTCCCTTCCCCTCCCCTCCCCACAACAGACACCCTGTGAGGGAGGTGGGGCTGAGAGAGCTCTTTCGAAGACTGCCCTTGAGAGAACAGCTCCAACAGAACTTGTGACTGACCTAAGGACACCCAGCTGGCTGCATGTGGAGGAATCAAACCTGGTTCTCCCAGATTAGAGTCCGCGCTCTTAACCACGACACCAAACTGGCTCATACCCCCCCAAAAAATCTGGTTGCTCTCAAAGGTGCTCCTAGACTTGAATTTAGCGGTTCTGCTGCACAGAAACACAGCTGCCCTCTGGAATGATTATTTCACTGTTCATTGAATGTCCCATCCTGTCAATTGTCTTGACTCTCTGTGTGTAATCCTCCTTGCGTCCCAATAAGAAAGGAGGAGTGTAAATAATACAAAAATAGGAAGAAAATAAAGCAGAAAAGCAGCCTCTCTTCCTTCTTTAACCCCTGCCCCCCCCCCAAGAGCCCGGCAACACACTCCCCGCCACAGCGCACCACTTACCCGTTGTCGGCTGCACACAAGTTCTCATCCTGCCCACCTTGCAACACTTCTCGCTTCCAGGGCAGGAGGCATCCGAGAGGCAGAAGGACTGTGAGGGGGGCACGTCCTGATCTCTGCCCGGTGGGCAACTCCCAGCCTTCTCTTTCGCAGGGGAGGAGAGGAGGAGGGGGCTCCTCGGTCCAGCAGCAGCTGTAAGAAGAGATCCGCGGGACCAGGTGGATGCCCACCTAGTCCAGGGTGGCTCCCGAGGGGCAGAAGGAGGGGGTCCCAGGGCGATTCGGCATTGGCTTTTCCCTCCGCTGTTTTACCAAAGTGCAGCTCAAAACCACCTTCAGATACCCCAGGGCAGTGCTCCCTCTAAGCTGCGGAGTCTTGTGAGCAAAAATTCTACTTTGCGAGTGCCTGGCATTAAAGCTGTGAGCGAGCGATTTGGTGACTGCATAAATTAATTTTCTCTGGAGCCATCCCTTCCTGAGGTAAGCCAAAAATCGGTGCGCCGGAGGCTCGAAAACTGTGAGCTAGCTCACAGTAACTCAGCTTAGAGGGAACATTGCGGCCTAGAGTAATGCTGTCCTGACTGCGGAGTATAAATCTATGCAGGAGGTACCATGAAATCCGATGATCAAGGAAAGTGAAAGCGGCATGCAGTGCAGAGGGGAAAATGTGTTCTGACGTGGAGGGAAAAGCCAGTGCAGACTCATCCACGGTCGGGGTCAGAGAGGAGGCTGACCCGGCGTTTCTTCACAAAGCAGGTAGGGTTGGTATGGAGCCTGCCCTTCCTTGCAGGGACCGTTGTGTGTTGGAATCCTTTCTTGGGATCAGTCTGGGAGAGAAAGTATCTCAGCAGGGGGCCCTGGAGTCGGTCTGTCTTTCCTTCCCTCCAACTTCCCTCTGCTTGGGTCCCAAAATCCCACTGGAGGATTCTCTGGAGTGGCAGCAAAGCAACGGTGGGAGGCTGCTGCCAGACTCCCCCAGCCCCAACAAATCACTGAACTTCACTCAGTTGCTCTTGGAGAGGGTGGGGAGCTATGCACCCTCTAAGCTGTGGAGTCTTGTGGGCAAAAATTCTGCTTTGTGAGCTCCTGGCATTAAAGTTCTGAGCGAGCGATTTGGCTGCTGCATAGATTAGTTTGCTCTGGAGAGAGATTAGAGGGAACATTGCCCCAGGGTAATGCTGTCCAGCTCTTTACCCATAAATTAGTTTGCTCTGGAGCCATCCTCCCTGAGCTAAGACAAATATGTGTGAGCCGGAGGCTAAGAAACTGTGAACCGACTCACGCTAACTCAGCTTAGAGGGAACACTGGTGGGGAAGCCCCCCACTTGCATCTGAGAACACACTGGGGCAGCTTTCTTTCTTCCTTCCTTCCTTCCTTCCTTCCTTCCTTCCTTCCTTCCTTCCTTCCTTCCTTCCTTCCTTCCTT
>NW_015160299.1:110119-158126 GCF_001447785.1 Gekko japonicus
CTTCCTTCCTTCCTTCCTTCCTTCCTTCCTTCCTTCCTTCCTTCCTTCCTTCCTTCCTTCCTCTCTCTCTCCCCCCCTCTCCCTCTTTCTTTCCCTCCTCCCCCTCTCCCCCCCCCTCTCAGGAGTCAGGACCAAAGTACAGGTTGAGGTTTTTAACAGCACTGTGGTGGGGGTGGGAAGTGCCGTATGGGCTTTTCAGGGCAAGAGACAGGCAGTCTCTTTGCCATTCCCCACTTCTGTGCAGCCACCCTGGACTTCCTTGCTGGTCTCCCACTCGAATACTGCCCAGGGCTGACCCTGCTTCGCTTCCAAGCTCTGACAGTGTTGGGCTAGTCGGAGCTAACTGGGGGAGTGGAAAAATGAGGGAAGTCCCTCTCCCTCGGCACTGTGTTGTCCTGGGGAAACAGCCAGGGGAGGTCAGGAGCCCTCCCTCCATGGCAGCATTTATAGCCTGTTTGGGCTCTCCTTTGTTTTTAAGAAGGCGTTTGCCAAAGCTGCTGTGTGGCTGGGGGGGGGCCGACCTGAGTTGGGCACAGGGAGCTCAGACCCTGCTTTTTAACACTCCAAGTGTATCGTTTGTCCCAATTTCCATTCTAATATTTGTTTTGAGTATATACCTGTTGCTAATGTTATATCTGCTATCCTAGTAATAAGAAAAAATACTGATTTATTGATCCAATTTAAGTAACATGTTGACATTTATTCTGATATTCGTTTGAGAAACTCTGTAAAATGAAATGATATCTATGTACCTACGTGTTTTAATAAAAAAACATCAATTAAAAACGACGACGACCCGAGTGTGTAGGTCAGCCCCCACACGAACGCATGCACAGGCAGCGGAGAAACACGCAGAAGCTGCACTTACCCTCCAAGCCATGCTTCGTCGCCAGTGTGATGAGCTCCAGCAGGAGGAGGAAAGCCCCGGGCCCCATTGAGCTGGAAAAAACCAGCCTTCGGTGCCAGGAGCTCCTTCTGGGTAGGCTATATAGCCTTTCTTGGCCACCGCGGCTCATGAACAGGGTGGACCTACCTGCCTCCCCCCCCTCGCCTCCTGCTTCCTGAGTGAAAGCCAAGCGCTGAGATGAATGGGAGCCGTGGCGGGGGGGGGGGTTCCTCCTTGAGGCAGGACTCCACTGGCATTCAGCTGGCTCTGCCCTCTGCCAGGATTGAGCTAGTCTGCCTCTACTCAGGCCACCATTCGTCACCCCCAGCTGCCACCACCCTGACTTCAACCAATGGTGCAAAAGAAGAGAAGAAGAGATTGGATTTATAACCCCCCTTTCACTACCCAAGGGAGTCTCAGAGCAGCTCACAAACTCCTCTCCCTTCCCCTCCCCAGCGGGGCTGAGAGAGCTCTGACAGAAACTGCTCTTTTTCAAGATCAGCTCTTCTCAGAACTACGGCTTGCCCAGGGTCATCCATCCAGGTGCAAGTGGAGGAGTGGGGACTCAAACCCAGTTCTCCCAGATTAGAGTCCGCGGACTTGACCACTGCACTTAAAGGATGTAAACATAATCTGTTTTTTACAAAAAATATTTACAGCGATTGTGACGAAAAGCACAAAGTGTGTTGTCACATTAAAAGACATACAAATGCAAGCAGGGCATAAAACCTGCTGGGATATCATCTTAAAGGGGCCGAGCCAATCCACAGTCCTCTTCGGCTGTAAGAACAGAAAGAAGCATTCTCTGCAAGACCCGGAGACAAGGCCCTTGAAGCATGGAGACCTTCAGGCTTGTAATATACAACTGGCCTGTTTCCAATGGATATCTTTCTCAAGCTCTTAGTCTTCATAAGACTTACTAGGCCTCTATTAGTTTCCAAGAATCCACAAGCGCATGGGCTGATGCGCATGAGAGGGAGGGCAGGAAGGGTTGCATCAGTGCTTAGGAGCCAGTTTGGTGTAGTGGTTAAGTGTGTGGACTCTAATCTGGGAGAACCGGGTTTGATTCCCCACTCCTCCACTTGCACCTGCTCATGTGACCTTGGGTCAGTCACAAGCTCTGGCACAGCTGTCCTTGAAAAAGAGCAGTTTCTGTCAGAGCTCTCTCAGCACCGCCTACCTCACAGGGTGTCTGTTGTGGGGAGGGGAAGGGAAAGGAATTTGTAGGCCGCTCTGAGACACCTTTGGGTAGTGAAGGGTGGGGTAGAAATCCAATTTCTTCTTCTTCTTCTTCTTCTTCTTCTTCTTCTTCTTCTTCTTCTTCTTCTTCTTCTTCTTCTTCTTCTTCTTCTTCTTCGTCTTGCGGCCCTTTCTTACACGCCCAGGGAAATGCTGATCACCAGTATGGGGTCAGAAAACTATTTTTCTCCAGGCTGGTTTGGCCAGGGATCCTGGAGGATTTTTTTCCCCATCTTCTGGGCAGGGAGCAGTGGTCACTGGGTGTGTGTGTGGGGGGGAGGTATTTTGTGAATTCCTGCATTGTGCGGGAGGTTGGACTAGATGACCCCAGAGATCCCTTCCAACTCTATGATTCTATGATTCTATGGCGGCAGTCGTCCCTAGTGACAACCCTGAGAAGGATGGGGTAGAAGTCCAATCTCCTCCTCTTCCTCTTCCTCTTCCTCTTCCTCTTCCTCTTCCTCCTCCTCCTCCTCCTCCTCCTTCCTGTTTGCCTGTATACAAGGCCAGGCATTACGTTCCTTTATATATGTAGTAGAGTGAGATTTGAGTCCAGTGGCACTTCAGAGACCAACGAGAATTTCTGAGTATGAGGTCCTGAGAGTCAAGCTTTGACTTTCAAAAGCTTGTATCTACAGCTGTAATATCCTTGAGAAGTTGGTGCCGCAGCGATACTTAAAAGCCCCCCAGCAATGAAGACTCCATCACCTCACAAGGGAAACTGTTCCAGTGTCAAACACACCAGTGTAGAAAAGAAATGACTGGGGGGGGGGAGTGATAGAGGTCTGTCTTCTTCTTCATCATCATCATCATCATCACCATCATCTCTATACTACCCTCCCCCAAAGGGCTCAGGGCGGTGTACAACATAGTTTAAAACACCTGATGAAGCGCTTTTGCCCAAGATGTACAGTAACCTAAAATCTTGGCCTGGATTTGCAGCAGCACCGTATCTCTCTAACATTACATATGAAAAGTATCGATGGGCTTTCTCTAGAGCGCATTTTGATGCCTTCCCTTCTAATTTACTGCAAGGAAGGTATCTCCGTTGGCGTACACATCAAAGATGTTGTCTGTGTGCAGAAAAAGAAGTTGAAACAATCACACACATTCTTTTACATTGCAAACTTTATTTCAGAGAGAGACACCAGCTAATTTTTCCTTTACTTGCCCAATTTAAACCCTTGGACAACTATTTGAAATTTGCAGATCCTGTGCTGCTGAAATATTTGTTGGAAGATACCAAGAAGTCGGTAAGTAGAACCCGAGGGCATCCAGTGAAGCTGATGGGCAGTAGGTTGAGAAAAGACAAAAGGAAATACGGCACTAACATACAGCACTCTCCTGAATGAAAAAATGGAACTTAAAAATGAAGATGTATTAAGAAAAGAAAATATTAAAATAACTTGGTGGGACCAAAACATAATTAACACTCGATACGCGACAGATAAAAAAACAGGATTCTATACTAATCAAAACGAAATAGATAAAATATGGCTTCCGTCTAACGATAAATTAATCCAGAAACTGTATTCTAAACTATTGGAGGAAGCATTAGAAAAAGATACTATTAAAAAGTCAATGATGACCTGGGACAAAGAGATAGGAACCCCCTTAAATATAGCTCAATGGAACAAATTGTGGAAGTCAATAAAATATATGAAAGCAATCCCCTACAAAGAAAATATCTATAAAATGTTTTACAGGTGGCATTGGACCCCTGATAAAATTGCCAAATGTTTCCCACAATCTTCAAACTTATGTTGGAGATGTGGGAAAAACGTAGGGGCATATCTCCATATTTGGTGGAGATGTGGGAAAATACAACAATATTGGAAAAAAATACACAAAATCATACGAGAAGTATTTAAAATAAATCTACCTATGAAACCTGAAATATATTTATTAAACATGATCCCGGACAATATAAAAAATCACAAGGTAATAATAATATATATATTAACAGCAGCAAGAATATTAATAGCAAGACGGTGGAAATCAAAACATATACCATCGATAAAAGAACTCAAACATAAGATTTTAGACATTGCAGAATTGGATAAACTGAGCTTAGAATTGAAAAACAAATCAGAGAATGTATTTTGGAAAAGATGGAAGTATATATATGACTGGCTAAAATATAAAAGAAGAGTATAATGTGTGGACAAAGCGCTAGTGAAATTATTATAATTTGAAACCAACAATCTATGGAGATGTATAAATGTTTGATGAATTATCTTATACTATATATATGGAATGTAAAGGTGAAAACTTGGAAAATAAACTTATTAAAAAAAAAAAAATAAAAAAAAAAGACAAAAGGAAATACTGCTTTACACAGAGAGTGATTAAAATGTGGAATCCGCTGCCCGAGGTTGTAGTGATGGCCACAGGAATAAACGGCTTCAAAAGGGGATTAGACAGATTCATGGAGGAGAGGTCTATCAGTGGCTACCCGCTATGGTGACTGAGGGGAACCTCCACATTCAGAGGCACTAATCCTCTATATCCCAGAGTGCGTAGGCAACATCATGGAAAGGCCTCAGCCTCTGTGCCCCATTGTTGGCCCTCCAGAGGAACTGGTTGGCCACTGTGTGAGACAGGATGCTGGACTAGATGGACCACTGGTTGGATCCATCAGGGCTCTTCTGATGTTCTTAGGAAGGCTTCGGCCTCTATGATGTGCTGTTGGCCCTTCAGAGGAACTGATTGGCCACTGTGTGAGACAGGAGGCTGGACTAGATGGACCCTCACTGGTCTGATCCTGCAGGGCTCTTCTGATGCTCTTCTGAAGGCCTCGGCCTCTTTGCCCTGTTGTTGGCCCTCCAGAGGAACTGGTTGGCCACTGTGTGAGACAGGATGCTGGACTAGATGGACCACTGGTTGGGTCCAGCAGAGGTCCTCTGATGTTCTTAGGAAGGCCTTGGCCTCTATGATCTGCTGTTGGCCCTTCAGAGAATCTGTTTGGCCACTGTGTGAGACAGGAGGCTGGACTCGATGATTCTATGATTCTGTGACCACTGGTCTGATCCAGCAGCGATCTTCCTGTGTTCTTATGAAGGCTTTGGCCTCTATGCCCCGTTGTTGGACCTCCAGAGGAACTGGTTGGCCACTGTGTGAGACAGGAGGCTGGACTAGATGGATCACTGATCTGACCTAGCAGGGCTCTTCTGATGTTGTTATAAAGGCCTCGGCCTCTCTGCCCTGTTGTTGGCCCTCCAGAGGAACTGGCTGGCCACTGTGTGAGACAGGAGGCTGAACTAGATGGACCCTCACTGGTCTGACCCAGCAGGGCTCTTCTGATGTTCTTATGAAGGCCTCAACCTCTATGCCCTGTTGTTGGCCCTCCAGAGGAACTGGCTGGCCACTGTGTGAGGCAGGATGCCAGAACAGATGGACGATTGGTCGGATCCAGCACAGCCCTTATGTTCCTACACCTCCATGTCAGGACGTTCTTCCTTCAATTTCGTCGAAACTTCCTTTGCTGTATTTTATATCCATTCATCCATGCCCTGCCATCCATCACAACTGAAAACATGTCCTCCCCGTCCTCCGCACGGCATCCCTTTCGGCCTTGGGGAAGATGCCTGTTTTTGGATGGCGTCCTTTCCATTGTTCCTTGCGGTCCATGAAGGGAGGATAAGAGGGAGCTGGGTCATGGCTGAAAAGACTGGGGAAGTTGAGGCAGGGCAGGGAAGGAGGGGGCAGGACTGAGCTTCCCAGCTCGGCAAGCGGAATGAGGGGACAATAGAGCAACACGCCTCCACAGGCCCCCATGTGGCTCTGAGCATCTTTGCCAAGTTCATTTTGCCGCTGCCTCCCCTGCAGACTCCGCCTTTGGCTCAGACTCCTCGGAGAGTTCCTGCATAGCCCTCCTCCCAGCCAGCCATCCCAGTGACTTTCAGGGTGACCCTTTGCTTACTCTAAGCTGTGAGCAAAAGTCTTTGGAGCAAAAATCCTACTTTGTGAGCTACTTGGCATTAATGTTGTGATCGAGCGATCTGGCTGCTGCGTAAATTAGTGTGCTCTGGAGCCCCATCCTTCCTGAGTTAAGACAAGAATGTGTGCGTTGGAGGCTAAAAAACTGTGAGCTGGCTCACACTAACTCGGCTTAGAGGGAACGCTAGTCCTGGACCAGGAACTGCACATCACGGAGGACATGGGTTGGATCTGGGCTCCCCACACTATTATAAGAGGTAAGCTGCAGGGTCCCCTCAATTCATGCACAATCCTGTGATCACACCAGATTGGGATGGAGAGAGGGAGCTTCAGTCTCCCCTATCCCCCCCCCCCCCCACCTGAACTGGCCTTGAGGAGCGCTGTTTGGCCCACTGGTGAAAGCAGCTTGTATCCCAGTTTCACACTGAGGAAACGGGAAGGGAAGAAGGAGGAGGAGGAGATTGGATTTATACCCGATGGTCTTCCACTACCCAGAGGAGTCTCAGAGCAGCTGACGAACTCCTTTCCCTCCCCACAACAGACACCCCGTTGAGCAGGGTTCCCTCTGCAGCCAAGAGGAACAGCTCCTTGCCCTCCTCTAAGTGACAGACCTTCACATACTTCAAGAGAACAACTCATACCTTTCTTCTTTGTCTTATCCAGGGCTTTTTTTTGTAGAAAAAGCCCAGCAGGAACTCATTAGCATAATACGCCACACCCAACAGCAGAAACTCATTAGCATATTAGGTCACATGCCTGACAGCACAGCTCATTAGCATATTAGGCCTCCATGTTACCAGAAGTGTGCTCATCCAGCCACACCCACCTTTTGCTTCTTATTCTGTTTACCTTGTTTGTTGTCAAAACCCAGGGCCTTTTTTTTGTAGCAGGGACTCCTTTGCATGTTAGGCCACACACCCCTAATGTAGCCAGTCCTAATGAGTTCCTGCTGTTGGGTGTGGCCTATTATGCTAATGTTCCTGCTGGGCGTGGCCAATTTGGGAGCCAGCCGGAACTCCGTTCCTGTGTGTTCCTGTCCAAAAATAGCCCTGGGACTCTTATCAGATGAGACTGCCTTTAATAGATAAATCATGAAGAACTCTGACATAAATGGTTTGAATAGGCAAAGTCCTTTTAAAAGTTGTTCAGATTCTCTAATTTGACGTGGGAGAGAAGAAGAAGAAGAGGAGGAGGAGGAGGAGGAGGAGGAGGAGATTGGATTTCTACCCCGCCCTTCACTACCCAAAGGAGTCTCAGAGCGGCTTACAAACTCCTTTCCCTTCCCCTCCCCACAACAGACGCCCTGTGAGGTAGGTGGGGCTGAGAGAGCTCTGACAGAAACTGCTCTTTTTCAAGAACAGCTCTGACAGAACTGTGGCTTGCCCAAGGTCATCCAGCAGGTGCAAGTGGAGGAGTGGGGAATCAAACCTGGTTCTCCCACATTAGAGTCCGCACACTTAACCACTACACCAAACTGGCTCTCAAACTGGCGGCTCTCAAACTGGCATCTCATTACAATCTGCCTTTCGGCTGGTGGCTTCCAGACAGAGATCTTAGCTGAGATCTCTCTTTCTCTCTGTGTGTGTCTGTGTGCAGGGATGCAAAACTTTGCACAGCATTCTGCTAATCAGCTTAAAACCTGATTCGTCTTATCTTTGTGCATTTAGCTTAAGTATGAAAAAATTTTGGAGACCTGATTTTTATTGTGACTTTGAGGCACAGAAGACACACACACAGGCTTCGTTAGCACCTGTACATACTTGTCAGATTCCGGCCTATTAAAAAGAGTTATGCTTAATATAAATAACTAAAGATCAGACGTCAAGACCCGTAATATTTCACTGTGCTACAAGAGATAAATCCCACTCAGGCAGAACCAACTGGGGCTCACCGTTGTGAAAGCGAATGAGGAAAACAGAGCTGGGCTCACCGTTGTGAAAGCGAATGAGGAAAACAGAGCTGGGCGGTTCCGATGATGCCTACGTTGAGTACAAATCAGATAAAGGATCACATGGCGGCGGGCTGGCTACAACCCTGAGAGCCATGGCTACTTTTAGGATTAATAATTTTGCGTTTGTTGACTTTGTGATTGAATCTTGCAAACTGTCGCTTTCAGGTTTCTGGAAAGGGGGTACATAGATGCTCTAGCTCAATAAATAACGGGGGGAGTAATTGGACAGGAGACGGAGATGAGCAAAGGATGACCAGGACTGGAGGGAAGGTCTGGCACCCACCCGGGCAGTGGCAGAACGGGCAGGTCTCTGCTTAGGGCATCATGATGTGCAGACCTGCGTCCTCCCATTCCCAGGTGAGTTCCTGAGCATCAGGTCGGAAGCAGCCCCGGAAAGACTCTCAGACTGTCCTGATGGACGCCGGCTGTCCCAACCCCTGCTCTCCCTTTTCAGAAGGAGGCAGCACTCAGTGTTCTGGACAATCTGGAGGAAGACGTAGAGGGGACGCTTATCAAATTTGCAGGTGACACGAAGCTGGGTGGAGTTGCTAATTCTGAAGAAGACAGAGTCAGGATTCAAAATGATCTAGATAGGCTGGAACAGTGGGCGGAGACAAATACAATGAATTTCAATAGAGAGAAGTGCAAAGTCCTACACTTAGGTACAAAAGAATCAAAGGCACGGATATAGAATAGGGGGGACTTGGCTTGACAGCAGCACATGTGAAAGGGACCTGGGTGTTCTGGTTGATCTCAAGCTAAACATGAGCCTGCAGTGCGATGTGGCTGCGAAGGAAGTGAATGCAATCTTGGGATGCATTCACAGAAGCATTGTGTCCGGATCACGGGAGGTGGTCGTTACGCTCCATTCTGCTATGGTCAGGCCCTATCTGGAGTCCTGTGTCCAGTTTTGGGCACCGCATTTTAGGAAGGATGTTGACACGTTTGAGCGTGTGCAGAAGAGGGCAACTAGGATAGTGAGAGGGTTGGAATCCGAGTCTTAGGAGGAAAAGCTGAAAGAGGTGGGTATGTTTAGCCTGGGAAAGAGAAGGCTCAGAGGGGACATGATTGCAGTCTGCAAGTAAGGGCTGTCATGTAGAAGATGGACCAGTTCTATTCTCTCTTGCTCCGGATTGCAAGACTAGATCTAATGGGTGGGAATTACAAGGGAGTCGTTACCGGCTAAATATCAGGAGAAACTTCCTAACTGTAAGAGACGTTGATCAGTGGAACAGTCTGCCTCTGGAGGGGGTGGAGGCTCCTTTGCTGGACGTTTTCAAGCAGAGGCTGGACGACCCTCTTTCGGGTATGTTGTAAGTATGTAGGGCTAGATGACCTGCAAGGTCCCTTCCAACTCTAACATTCTATGATTCTATGATTCTTCCCTTCCTGCTTTGAAACATAAGCTGATTCTGCATCCATCTGTTTCCTCGCAGTTTTCCCACAGTCACGCCAGGAGGTTAATCTCCCTCTACATTGCATGCCACTTTCGCTTCCTTTGTTCACTGGACTTTTTGGTACCTTCTGCATAGATTTTGGGCCCCTCAGGGGTGACTTCACAGTCAGTATCTGGATGTGGTTTTGAGCGGCACCACAACTCGACACAGCTTCATGGATCCCCATCAGTTCCTCTACCCCTCTTTCCCCCCTCTGTACTTATCCCCTCGCCATGAATTACTTGGCTCAGGTGGCTAATGACCATTGAGGCAAGTGTTGACACAGGAAAACCTGCATACCAGATGGAATGAAGACGGATATTCCAAGGCAAGGGGGAACCAGGTCGAGTGCTGAGAAAATGTGGAGCGAATGCCTGATGCCGAATGGACCATGACTTTCCTTTCACGGAGGAATGAAGGTCTACGATGGCGCGGTAAGATCTGCTTTGCAAGACCTGACTTACCTTGATCAATGAAATGTGCTTTGTGAGACCTCTTAGCTCCCCTAGGAGCACTGTGAGAACAAGTTGGCCAAACCTTAGCTTAACAAGCAGCTCAAACTCCGCGGAGTCCCCCCCCCCTCCTAACAACCTCATTGTATTTCTTTGTGGCTGGCTGACAAGGTAATCAGGTAACTCCTAGCTTGGCAACAGAATCTTCTGGGTATGGAGCAGGGGTCACTGGTGGTGGTTGTGGGGAGGAGGCAGTTTTGAATTCCCTGCCTTGTGCAGGGGGTTGGACTAGATGACCCTGGAGGACCCCTTCCAACTCTAGGATTCTACAGTTCTATGAATGACCCATTGCTGAGATCTGTTCAAGTGGCACGAGAGGGTGCATTCAGACATCTTTGCTTTGAATTTGGGTGCTGGAATATAACCTGAGCAACCATTGCCTTTATTTTCCTCCCACATCAGGAATGGGAGACAAGGACGCTGTGGACAGGGTGGAGGCGCCTGTGCTGTCCCCCTTTTGAATGCTGTAAGTTGGCAAGTGGCTACCTTTTCCACAAGGGTTCCCCCCCCCCCAACAGCTCTGTTCCTATACTGCTTCAGTTTAACCCCTGATTTCCACATGTATTTTTGTGCCTTCAGTTCGTTCCTGTTTGTTTGTGTTTCTGCCCCCCCCCCACGTTCTTCTGAGACCACTTTTACCCCGGTGTTCCCTCTAACCTGAGTTAGTGTGAACTAGGTCACAGTTTTTTAGCCTCCGACACACCTTTTTGTCTTAGCTCAGGAAGGAGGGCTCCAGAGCAGACTAAGTTGAGCGTGCAGAAAAGCCCCGAGCCTGCACATGTACAAAGCAAAGGAGGCCGGGTCTCTGAGGGGAGGTGGAGACAAAGCCACAGGAGACCGAGTTGCTGTGGAAAGTGCAAGTTTTACTGGGGAAGCGCCTCAGGGGCTCCAGCAGGATGTGGGAGACGGAGACGCTGCCGGGCAGAGGAGGAGGTGGTGGGAAGGAGGAAGAGCCGATGCCGTCATATCCTCAGGGACCAGTTCGGGAGAGGCAGCAGGTTGCCCGGTGGCGTCTCCTCTGCACCGCCTGGGTTGCATCTGTGGGGAGAAGATCGAAGACTGGTCAGGTGCTGCTCATACATGAAGCTGCCACAACACTGAATCAGCACGCAGGTAGGGGGTTGCAGCATCAATAAGCTAGAAAAAATGAGAACTACTGCAAGTATGCAATTGTGATACTAATAATCTTCCAGGTGAGTACAAAATTACAAAATATACAGTAACAGTAACATTGTGTATTCCAGATAATCTATAGGTGATGGATGAAATTCCCCGGAGTTGGTGTACCGTTTCGTGATGACTTCCTCACACATCAAAACTCCTAACAAGAAACATTCTTACAGTTATTTCAGAACAATATACCTTGCTACAATCATGATTGTAATTAAAAAACACTCGAATACATACATAAAGAAGTGTCCTTATACAGTCACAAATATTTCAAATGGGTTCTTCATAAATCTACAATAAAATTTCATATCAGATCACTGTGGTCATGTACATAATTCATTTCATACTAACAACACATTTGCCAAGGTTATTTAACAATTTCAATAAAAAACTCTTACCCTAAACGCTTGTAGTATTCATTTCTGCTGTATATCAGACCAAAGTGTAAATGCGGGCTCCTCAGCCTTATCTGATACTCATTACCATAGTCTTTTATATTCGTTTCTTAAAGATACCTCATGCTCTAAATGTTAATCACCAAACGTCCTAAGGGAAACTGCATGTAAAAAGGGACCACTAACAGCAACCCTGCAGTCCAAGTAGTAAAAAACTCCACACATTCTTACCACTACAAAACGGCATGTATTAAATGAATCAGACCTGTTGAATCAGACCTGTTGGTCCATCAACGTCAGTCTCGTCTACTCAGACTGGCAGCCGCTCTCCAGGGTCTCAGGCAGAGAGGTCTTTCACATCACCTCCTGCCTGGTGCTTTGTAACTGGAGACGCTATGATTTGAACCCGGGACCCTCTGTGCACCAAACAGAAGCTCTGCCGCTGAGCGATG
Source organism: Gekko japonicus (assembly GCF_001447785.1). Classification (NCBI taxonomy): domain Eukaryota; kingdom Metazoa; phylum Chordata; class Lepidosauria; order Squamata; family Gekkonidae; genus Gekko; species Gekko japonicus. The sequence continues at coordinate 122,100 of NW_015160299.1, forward strand.
GCTTGGAGTTCAAATGGAACTGCTGGCATTTCAGCTTCTGCATGATAGAAGTCCGGCTATACAAAAGCCATTGGGTAGAACAAGGGCTCACGACATCATTTCAGCCCTGTTGGGGAGACCAGTGCCATTCTCCCCAACAGGGCTGCAGGATGGAAGGAGAGTGGCCCGCCGAACACCCACAGAAGGACCTCACAGCTGAGGTGAGAGTCGAAGCAGGACCTTCCCGGCTCTGGGAGCGCCAACACCGCTGACTTCACAGGTGGTGCATCAGCTCACGGGCGTGTGTCAGACCCCCAGTCCAGTTACACTCAACGACTCTCTCTTGGCAGTGATACGTTTATTGAGATGTATGCAAGATCCAGAAAGTCACCGTGTTAGAACTGAGGACTTTTGGCAGGTACAAGCTTAATATAGATAATTCAAATAAAAGCCCCTTCCTTCCCCCAGGCAGACATCACATTCACACCATGTCTATTCAAATGTTAATTGCTGGCTTTACGTGGTGTAAAGTAAAATAAAACTTTACTTTACACCACGTCTAACGTTGCCATCCCAACCAAGTGAAGATACAGGGCTATGTGGTAGGGCTATGTTGTAGAGCTATCTTTAGGTATGCTCCTGCAGAGTGCAGGGGGTTGGATTAGATGACCTGCAAGGTCCTTTCCAACTCTTAACATTCTATGATTCACTGAGGAATTTCACATTACCCTTTTTAACCCGTTTTGAAGCCGTTTTTTTAAAAACAATTTATTAGGATATATTTAGACATGTTAACATAAACTTATATTCACCATTACAGTCCTAACCTATATCCTACCCCCCACCCTTTCCCCCTCAGCCAGCTTCCAGCAGTGTTCCAACCTCCAGCCCCATACTTCAATATTCGATTTTCCCAAATCCATTTTTTCTACAGGTAACAGTTACTTAAAATACAAGTACTTAAAATGCAATTATACCAATTTTCAGTAATTATCAAAACAAAACAGATTATCTTTTACATCTCCGTTCTTTTCCAAATATTCTTTCAAGTCTTTCCAGTCCTCAAAAAAATCTTCTGCCTCCATATCTTTCAATTTTCGTGTCATTTTGTCCATTTCTACTAAAAATAGTAGTTTTCTTATCCAATCATTAACTTCTGGTACCTGATCTTGCTTCCAATATTGGGCATATGTCATTCTTGCAGCAGTAATCATATACCGCATTAGAGTTCGTTTCGCCATATTAACTTCTTCCATTTTCAATCCCAACAAAAGAATTTCTGGTTCTTTTTTAAATTTACACTTTATAATTTTCTCCATTTCTGCATGAATCTCAGCCCAAAAGTTCTTAGCCTTTTCACAAGTCCACCACATGTGATAAAACGAGCCTTCACTTTTCTTACATTTCCAACATTTACTAGACATATTTGTATTCATATTAGCAATCTTTTTAGGTGTCATATACCATCTATACATCATCTTGTAACAATTTTCTTTTAAGTTAACACAAGTTGACAATTTATATGCTTTTTTCCACAGAAATTCCCATGATGACATAGTTATTTCTTTATTCATATTTATTGCCCATTTTATCATCTGTTCTTTCACTACCTCGTCTTCAGTATACCATTGTAACAACACTTTATACACTTTTGAAATTACTTTTTTCTCCCCTTCAAACCATACCCTCTCTATTTTATTCAATTTCTCTCTAAAACCAAATACTTTTTTGTCTTTCTTAAAAAAATCTTTAAGCTGTCTATATTGTAGCCATCCATATTTAACAGTTATTTCCTCTTGTTCCTTCATTTCAATTTTTTTCCCCACAATTTTCAACGTCTTTATATGGTACCCAATTCTCTCCTTTATGAACAGTGCTCAATGCTATGGGGAAGTCAGTGATGGCTGGAGATCTTCTGGAATTACAACTGATCTCCAGAAGACAGGGATCAGTTCACCTGGAGAATACAGCTGCTTTGGAAGGTGGACTCTGTGGCATTAAATCCCACTGAAGTTCTCCCCTCTCCAAACCCTCCCCTCCTCAGGCTCCAACCCCCAAACCTCCAGGTATTTCCTAACCTGGAGCTGGCAACCCTAACTGTGGACAGGGATATGGGGGGGGGGGCATGAAGCTAGCTCTGGTGTCGCATCACTTCCATTTTTAAAAATACAACCATAGAGTTTCCAGCAATTCCTAGCGCTACCCTACTTTGTTTCTAGAGGTGACTGAGACATTTTCTGCAGTGTCAAGTTTTCCCCTGCCTGCTCTTTTATTCATCTGTGGCTTTCTCTCATTTCCGCAGATGATTTCTCCCCCCCAGGAGCAAAAACATAGTTTACCCTCTCTTGTGTCCGGATTTCCTGGAAACAGGGAAGTCTGATGCTGCGGAGCAACAGGGGATAAACTGCATTTTATTTATTTATTTGTTTGTTTGTTTGTTTCGATTTCTATCCCACCTTGCCTGACAGGCAGGCTCAAGGTGGCGTACAATAATAATTTACAATAAAAACAGATACAATTCTAACAATAAAATATAAAGTGCAGATTAAATACAAACGATAAAGTGCAGATGGCAATCGTTGTCGTTGGCCCTGTATGACTAGACCAGTATCCCCAAGAAAGTGCCAGTAATAAATGTTCAGTAGCTCGTTCAGTGGCGGCTCCTAATCGAAAGCCTGGTGGAAGAGCTCCGTTTTACAGGCCCTGCGAAACTGTAGAAGGTCCCGCAGGGCCCTGATGTTCTCCGGGAGTTCGTTCCACCAGTATGGAGCCGCCACTAAGAAGGCGCTAGATCTGGTGATAGCCAGTTTGGCATCCTTGGGGCCAGGGACAGTCAGGCGATTTTGAGCGCCTGACCTCAGTGCTCTCTGGGGAATGTGTGGGGAAAGGCGGTCCCTCAGGTAGGCAGGCCCCCGGCCATATAGGGCTTTAAAGGTCAAAACCAGCACCTTGAAGCGAATCCGGTATGCTTTCGGCAGCCAATGCAGCTCCCTCAGCACAGGCCAGATGTGTTCTTGAATAGAGAGGCCCATCAACAGCCTGGCTGCTGCATTCTGCACTGCATTCTGCACTTTTGCACTTGGGACTGCAAAAACATCTGCGGAGACGAGGGAAAGCAGCAGAGGAATACAAGTGCGGGATCCAAGAGATGCCACTCACCTCATAAGTCAGGGGATAAACAGCTCCTTTTGCCACATCCATTCTGACAACATTTTGCGTTGTCATCGCAGTCAGAGTCCTTCATACATTTGTCCATGCAAAAGCCCAGAGAAGAAATTCCACCGGCAAACTTTGGGCAGGAGCCTGGTTTATCTGCAAGGGTAGAGGAGAAGACGGTCACTGAAACTTCAGCCTGGCAGACTGTTGGAGCAAGCCCCCGGAGAGTGAGTTTTGGTTCTCAACTCATTTTATTGCAGATATCATAACACGCCAAGCCTTCACCCTTCTTCTCCCTGCTTCCTGTCTGTCAGACTCCTGGATAAATCAGTTCCCAACAACATTAACTCCGAAGAATGATAAGTTTATTGAGACATTGATAGGATCCAGATTAGACACGGGTGGTGTTAGAACTGAGGTTAGAGGCGCGAATGCAACAGATATACAAGGCTCAAACAGGGGCCCTGAAGTCCCAGGACCAATCACCCCTTGTTATTCTGCCCACCAAAAGCAAGGGCTAACTACCCCCTACTATGCCATCCCCCCCATATGTAAGATGAAGCCGAGCTGTGAAAGCTGAGTACCAAGGACATCTGGGTTCCCAGAGGAGATAAGGATGCAAGCTACTTCAAAGTGGTCTGGCAAAGTCAAAGCATTTCAGTTTCACACTCTCCCACACCCACCCCTTGGTTGCCATGACAAATGAACCATAAAATGCATAGCGAGATTGACTCTGTCCCATCACCCCACATCTCCCAGCCAGGCAGTGCTACCAGTTGTGTTGTTTATTGCCCACTATACTGGAGAAGACTCTGGAGAGTACCTTGGACTGGAAGGAGATCAAATTAGTCAATCCCAAAAGAAATCAACCCTGGAAGGCCAGATACTGAAGGGGAAGCTCAAGTGCTTTGGCCCCCCAATGAGAAGGGAGCACTCCCTGGAGAAGACCCTGATGCTGGGAAAGAGAGAAGGTAACAGAAGGTGAGATGGTGTGAAGGTAACAGAAGAAGGATGAGATGGTTAGACAGTGTCATAGATGCAACGAACATGAAGTTGAGCCAACTTCGGAGGACGGCGGAAGACCGGAAGGCCTGCTGTGATGTGGTCCTTGGGGTTGCGAAGAGTCGGACTCAACTGTGTGACTGAACAACCACAACAACATTCTACCTGGAGTTTTTGGGAGTGGAGCCCAGAGAGGTCAGGGCTTGGGGAGGGACCTTAGCAGAGTATAATGCCATTGAGTTCACCCTGCAACACAGTCATTACCCCCCAGGGGAACTGATGTCTGTAGTCTGGAGACCAATTGCAAAAGTGGGGGGTCTCCAGACCTCACCTGGAGGCTGGCAACCCTGAGGCATGGGAACAAAAGGGCCTGGTCCTGTCATGCTGCAGGCCCAGTCAGGATCAGGACGCCATGGGCTTTTTAGACCACCTGAGTCCAGCTCTGAAACGGTAGCTACAGGTTGCCAGGCCCCTGCTGGGGTGGGGGATGCCCAGCATCATTCTATAAACCTCTGTCATTTCCCCCCTTAGTCGTCTCTTTTCTAAACTGAGAAGTCCCAGACCCTTCAGCCTTTCCTCATAGGGAAGGGGCTCCAGCCCCCTAGCACACTGGGTTGACACCGTTGGATTCACTGGTCTGATCCAGCAGGGCTCATCCGATGTCCGATGTTCTTCTCAGGGGAAGGCCTTGGTCTTTCTGCCCTCCAGAGGAACTGTCTGGTCACTGTCTGAGACAGGTTGCTGGACTGGATGGACCCTCCCTGGTCTGATCCAGCAGGGCTCTTCTGAGGTTCTTAGAAAGGCCTCGACCTCTGGCCCTCCGGAGAAACTGTTTGCCCACTGTGTGAGGCAGGATGCTGGACTAGATGGACCACTGGTCTGACCCAGCAGGGCTCCTCTGATGTTCTTATCAGGGGAAGGCTCGGCCTCCCTGCCTTGTTGTTGGCCCTCCAGAGGAAGTGGCTGGCCACTGTGTGAGACAGGAGGATGCTGGGCTAGATGGACCCTCACTGGTCTGACCCAGCAGGGCTCCTCTGCCCTGTTGTTGGCCCTCCAGAGGAACTGCCTGGCCCCTGTGTGAGACAGGAGGCTGGACTGGATGGACTATTGGTCTGATCCAGCAGGGCTCTTCTGAGGTTCTTATGAAGGCCTCGGCCTCTCTGCCCTGTTGTTGGCCCTCCAGAGGAACTGCCTGGCCCCTGTGTGAGACAGGAGGCTGGACTGGATGGACTATTGGTCTGATCCAGCAGGGCTCTTCTGAGGTTCTTATGAAGGCCTCGGCCTCTCTGCCCTGTTGTTGGCCCTCCAGAGGAACTGCCTGGCCCCTGTGTGAGACAGGAGGCTGGACTGGATGGACTATTGGTCTGATCCAGCAGGGCTCTTCTGAGGTTCTTATGAAGGCCTCGGCCTCTCTGCCCTGTTGATGGCCCTCCAGAGGAACCGGCTGGCCACTGTGTGAGGCAGGATGCTGGACTACATGAACCATTGGTGTGATCCAGCAGGGCTCTTCTGATGTTCTTATGAAGGCCTCAGCCTCTATGCCCTGTTGTTGGCCCTTCAGAGGAACTGGTTGGCCTCTGTGTGATACAGGATGCTAGACAAGATGGACCACTGGTGTGACCCAGCAGGGCTCTTCTGAGGTTCTTATGAAGGCCTCGGCCTCTCTGCCCTGTTGTTGGCCCTCCAGAGGAACCAGCTGGCCACTGTGTGAGGCAGGATGCTGGACTAGATGGACCCTCGCTGGTCTGATCTTCTTATGTTCTTATGTTCTTTTCACTCTTCTCAACAAGAATTCAGGATCTGGTATCCCCCCCCCATCAAACCCCTCCTCCCCATCTCTCCTGTGAATGACTCAGAGGGAGCCCCCTTTACCAGTTCATGGGAACGGCCTCCCCCTGCCACCCCCTCCTTGTTCCTACTGTGTTGCCTGACAAAGCCTTGGCACAAGAAGGAGGAAGTCCTGCAGGCTACCTCAATGCACAATGGAATTGGGAGTCATGAAGTACTGGGGAGGAAATATTTGGCGCATGAAGAGGAAAGCAGAGACTTTCCCGTGTCTTTGGATCCTTGGAAGTACCAGATGCGATGTCCCAGCGCCTTAGCCTCCAGAAGCAAGTGACCACCATGTTGCAGGCAGATAGGCAAGCACCCAGCATCTTCCTGTTTACTCTCTTCTGTCACTGAGAATCCCTTTGAAGTGTAGATCAACACTCTCTAGGCCAGTGGTGGCGAACCTACGGCACGGGGGCCAGAGGCGGCACTCAGAGCCCTCTCTGTGGGCACGCGTGCCATCGCCCCAGCCAGGCCCAGACCATCATTAAAGTGTCGCATTCTCTGCCAAATAATTTTAAGTCAATGGAAGATCATCTTAAGTTAATGTTTGAGTCGTTTTTTCTAAAGTAAAACCTCAGTATTCAGGTTAAATTGCCGTGTTGGCACTCTGCGATCAATAAGTGGGTTTTGGGTCGCAGTTTGGGCACTCGGTCTCTAAAAGGTTCGCCATCACTGCTCTAGGGAAAAGCAACTTCCTTCCATCCCCCTCTTCCCTCTCTCTCTCTCTTTTTCATGCGCACAAGATGGAGATGCAGGGATGCCTCTCAGCATCTGCATCCATCTCCTAGCTAGATAGTCTAGGAACTGACCCTATCTCTCTACCCTGTACTATCATTTATTTATTTGTTTATTAAATTTCTACCCCGCCCTCCCACCGAAGCGGCTCAGGGCGGCTTACATAGAGTCTAAAACCAACATACAATATAAAACCCAACAAACAACATAAAATATGAATCCATAACAATTCCGATGAATACAGTTAAATTATTTAAGTGCAATGGCTTCATATAATAAAGTGGAAGTGCTACTCAACCGATGAAATCAATTTTATGACTGGAACGCCCGGCGGAGCAGCTCCGTTTTCACGGCTCTGTGGAATTGCTGGAGGTCCCGCAGAGCTCTGATCTCAGTAGGGAGCTCGTTCCAAAGCGTCGGCGCCACCAGGGAGAACGCCCTGGTCCTAGTTGCCGCCAACCTGGCATCCCTAGGCCCGGGGGGGGGCAGGCGGTTTTGAGTTCCAGATCGCAGTGCTCTCTGGGGGACATATGGGGAAAGGCGGTCCCTCAGGTCGGCAGGCCCCTGACCATATAGGGCTTTAAAGGTCAAAAACAGCACCTTGAAGCAAATCCGGAACGCTATTGGGAGCCAGTGTAACGACTTTAGCACAGGCTGGATGTGCTCCCACATAGGGAGACCCAACAACAGCCTGGCCGTGGCGTTTTGCACTATCAAGCATGTATTTCTAGAATAAGGTAGATTATTTTGTTTCAAACTGAAGTGTGGCTCTGTGTAACTTTGTAGTCTTGCAAGCACATGGTAGGTCTGGGACAAGGACCGCTGTGTTAAAGCCAAGGGCACCATGCTAACTAGAGAGAGAGAGAGAGAAGGTTTTTATTGTTATTTAGCCATAGGCCATTACAAACCACAAACAGAGAAGAATGCAATAAAACATAAAAAATTGTATAAAATAAGATACAGTCTAGAACATTATAAATCCATAAAACCGAGGTTATAAACAGTTAATTAATTCACAACATACCCACTAAAATCAGTATTAGCTAGGAACAGCGTCGGCCCGTATTTTCCTTGCAGCCAAGGCAAATAGAGCCATTCTATTGGACACATCGGCATTGGCATCGGCTAGCAAAAATATAATCTTCTCTGGCACTGAGTAAAAGCTTAAAACTGGTAAAATACCAGATAAAATTTTTGACCTAGGCTGAGAATACAATGGGCAATCAAAAATGTATTGGGAGAGATCCTCAATAGCAGAAGAGCCACAAATACATAAACGTTGTGCCTTGGGTGTTCTACTATAGCGGCCGACCAGTACGGCCGTAGGCATTGATTCAAAGCGCAAAGATAAAAGCTGCTCTAAGGTTATGATTATCTATATTAACCAGGTATGGTGATCTAAAATGATCGTTCTTAAATGATTCAAACCAGGTAGCAGATTATGATTTTAAAACTGAGTGTCTATCTAACAGAGCATCATGCTTAAATACCCATTCTCTGAGATCTGAGTTATTTGTTGAAGAACTAAGGAGGTCATCAGGAATGGAATATCTTAGTAGTAGGTTATTGAGAAAACAAGAACGATCTAAGTCTTTGGATTATAGAAGGATCTGGATCACCGAAACCAGTACCCCTTCCTACATGGATGCCCCACCCCCTTTCTGGCCAGGTCACAGCCAGGTGAGGGAGAGCAGAGCCTTCCGCCATGTCTGGCTTCTTGACCCAGTACTTTATGGCCACCTTCACTGTGTGGCTCAAAGCCAAATTTGGGAGGGAGGGTGAGAACCGAGGGGACAGCCTATGGCGAGGAACTGAGCTGCTGCCCTGGAGATGGAGCCACTCCCACGGGACGGTGGTGAAATTGCTCCTCAACGTGTTCCAGAACCCCCACCTCCCCTCTGCCCCACAGCCATTCAAGTAATTCTTGCTGACAGGAAGCACATTTGTCCAGCTGCTGGTAACGACGGGAGGAGAGGCCCCGTAGCGGAGAAGAGTACACCTTGTTCTTTCTCCAAACAGTCACACTGGTATGTCCCAAGTGAATCGACTGAATTGACACTGACAAGTCCCAGGCCCTTGAGATAAGCCTGTGGACACAGTTGGACAGGTACCCAGCGCAGCATTCGGGACATTGGCACCCAAACCCAGTTCCTGAAACATGCCTCTGACACCCTCTCTTCCTATTATCTTTCCTCTTTGCCCCACCCTGGCAGTGCTTGCAGCCTCTCCCCTTTCCTTCTCTCCCACCCATCTGCCTACCATTTCCTTCTTCTCCCCCAGCAATCTGCCTTTGCCTCCCTCGGCTACCCTTTTCCTCTCCCTTCCCGTGTCTCCAGTTTTCCCTCTTAACCCTTTTCTCCTTCCACCATCCACTTTTACCTTCCCTCCCTCCTATCTTTTACCTTTCATAGTCTCTCCTTCCCTGCCTCGGGCTCAGGTGACACTAATGGAGACATGGAATCCTCCGGAATGCTGGTGACAGGTTGCCTAGCAATGCCCCAAACGGTCACTGAGATCTCAGTGGCATATTTTTCTTAAAGGACGACGTTGCTTTTATGATTATATGTTTTTTCTAACCACCATTATTTTATTTTTATTTTTTACATTTCATAGGCCCCGATCACACGCAGAATTTGCCACGGGATACTCACAAATGCCGGCCGGATTTCACTGGCGCGGTCAAAAGGGCACGTCTGGCCAGTGTCTCACACCCGTCGGCAACCCGTAGCAGTCAGCCAAAGAAGCGGAGTTAAAAAGTACCTGTGAAAGTCCACTCTCAAATGGTTTGCGATGGACCGCGGACGCACTCGCTCTGTGTGATCGCTCCAGCGCACTCCTTTTGCCTCTGCGCTTCCTCGTTGGAGCGCACCGGAAATATGTGCCCAAGGGATGAAACCTGGTACACTGCCGTCGCGTCTAATTGCCTCGGGGCGGGGTAAATTGCGACAGCGTAACTAGCCACACCTCCCCCCCGGGGCATGTGTGACCGGGGCCATATTTAAGCAAATCTTGGGCTTACCCCAGCTTTATAGAACAACCATCTAGGTCTGTCACAGTGGGGATAAAAAAATTTTTTTATACTTCATGGTCCAGTTCAGAATTAGATACAACAAACAGAGGACCCATGAAATTCACGAGGGAGGGGAAGGAATCCTTTCCCCCATTTCTGGCTGGGGGTCCACGCACCAGCCTGTAGTACTGCTACCTCCATCTCCCAGGCTCATGTGGTGGTGGGCGGAGGGGGTCGGGGTCTCTGCTCCTCCCCCAGCAGCAGTATTTACTTGGCTTGAGCAGTGGTGATGGCTCTCCCTCAAAATGGCAGCTGAGGTCATGTGACATAGCCTCGTGAAGTCTTTTTTTTAATGCATGTAATTTTAATTCTTAAATTTGGGTGTGTGTGCAAACTTGGAGGCTCATCTATGTCAGTACAAACATTCCCCTTTCTCTGTACCTGACCCCTGGGTGTGGATTTAATGCTCCGCACACCAGGGTCCCAGTTCAGAACGAGATATAGGACGGAGGCCCATCCTTCTTAGCACTCTGATCCAGAAGTCATCTCTGGCTACTAACGGTTACCAACCAGGCAGCTGTTCAGTAAGAGAGTCAAGGGGGGAGGGGGGAACCAGGACTGAGAGTCAAACTCACTGGTAGATGTAATCATAAGCAGATGCCTGGACAAGGTAATGGGTGGATGAAGGCCAATAAACTGAAGCTCAGTCCTGGAATGACCGAGGTCCTGTTGGCTAGTGGAGAGGCTGTTCGGGGACTATGGAGCCTGCCTGTCCCGGAGGGAACGGTGCTCTCCTGGAAGGAACAAATTTGTTGCTTGGGGTTTCTCAGGTCCCCTCCGTGGCCCATTGTGCCTTGTGTCAGCTTTGGCTGATATGCCTATTCCTCAAAAAGGTTGTGATGATCCATGCTCTGACCATATCTAGCTTTGTTGTTGTTCAGTTGCACAGTTGAGTCCGACTCTCCGCGACCCCAAGGACCACCTCCCGCCAGGCCTTCCTGTCTTCCGCCGTCCTCTGAAGTTGGCTCAATTTCATGTTTGTTGCATCTATGACACTGCCTGACCATCTCATCCTTTGCCGTCCCCGTCTTCTTTGACCTTCAATCTTTCCCAGCATCAGGGTCTTCTCCAGTGAGGGCTCCCTTCTCATTGGGTGGCCAAAGTATTTGAGCTTCAGTTTCATTATCTGGCCTTCCAGGGAACAGTCAGGGTTGATTTCTTTTAGGATGGACTGATTTGTTCTTCTTGCAGTCCAAGTAATCTAGTTTAGATTACTCTAATGCACTTTATTATTTTATTAATTCATTGATACCCCGCCTTTCTCTCCAATGGGAACCCAAAGCAGCTCACATCTTTCCGCTCTCCTCCATTGTTATCATCACAACAACCCTGGGAGGTAGGTTAGGCTGAGAGAGTGAGTGACTGGCCCCAGGTCACCCAGCCAGCTTCCATGTCAGGGCGGGGATTTGAACCTGGGTCTTCCAGATCCTAGTCCGGCACTGTAACCAGTGTTCCCTCTAAGATGAGTTAGTGTGAGCTACCTCACAGTTTTTCAGCCTCCAGCTCACACATTTTTGTCTCCGCTCAGGGAGGATGGGGCTCCCGAGCAAACTAATCTATGCAGTAGCCAAATCACTCGCTCACAACTTTAATGCCAGTAGCTCACAAGGTAGAATTTTTGTTTACAAGAGTCTGCAGCTTAGAGGGAGCATTGACTGTAACCGCTACACTATGCCAGCTCTCACTCTATGTGAGGCTGCCCCTGAATATCTGGAAACTTCAGCTGCTCCAAAATGCAGCACCCAGGCCACTGCCCGGGGAGGGATATAGGGATCCCGTCACCCCTGCACTGAATATGTTCACTGGTTGCTTGTCCTTTTCCCAGCTCAATTCAAAATGCTGGATCTTACTCATGAGGCCCGGCCATTTTTTCTTCTCACCTTGACCCAGCGAGTACTCCCTCTTTCTGTGTTATACCTCTGAGGATGCCAGTCACAGATGCTGGTGAAACATCAGGTCCTACAATGCCAAGACCACGGCCGCAGAGCCCGGAAAATCCACAACAACTAGAGTCCCTAAATCATTGGGGGCCAGAGTAGACGAAGGGCCGCCTCCCCTTGAGCTATCCATTCCGCTAGTTAAGACCCTCCTCTGAAGCCCTTTCCTTCTGAGCCCCCACCTTCAGATGTGAGGTGGTGGCCAATAGGAACAGGAGTTTTTCAGCAGTGGCCCCTCGCCTGTGGATCGCCCTCCACATCGAAGCTCGCCGGGCATCTCTTTATTTTGGTGCTGGCAAAAATGTTTCAGTTTTACCAGGCTTTTAACTGATGGTGGAAAGTGCCATCAAGTCACAGCTGAGAGCCAGTTTGTTGTCGTAGCTAAGTGCGCGGACTCTAATCTGGGAGAACTGGGTTTGATTCCCCACTTCTCCACATGCAGCTGCTGGATGACCTTGGGCAAACTGTAGTGCTGTCAGAGCTGTTCTCTCAAGGACAGTTTATGTCAGAGCTCTCTCAGCCCCGCCTACCTCACAGAGTGTCTGTTGTGGGGAGGGGAAGGGAAAGGAGTTTGTAAGCCGCTCTGAGACTCCGAGGGAAGGGCGGGGTATAAATCCAATCTCTTCTCCTCTTCTTCTTGGGCAGAGCCAGTTTGGTGTCGTGGTTAAGTGCACAGACTCTAATCTGGGAGAACCAGGTATGATTCCCCACTCCTCCACTCGCACCTGCTGGATGACCTTGGGCAAGCCGTAGTTCTCTTAGGGGTGTTCTTGAAAAAGAGCCGTTTCTGTCAGAGCTCTCTCAGCCCCGCCTACCTCACAGGGTGTCTGTCGTGGGGAGGGGAAGGGAAAGGAGTTTGTAAGCAGCCCTGAGACTCCGAGTGAAGGGCGGGGTATAAATCCAATCTCTTCTCTTCTCTTTTTCTTCTTATGGCAGCTAGGGATGGGCATTAACCAGCTGACGAGCTAAAGCTCATCATAAATTTTGGGCTCTTCGGGGTTTGCAAACGGAAGTTCGCGAAGAACTGCGATGAACCACCACGGATTTCGGTGCCATTCGTGATGGTTCGCGAAGAGCAGAAAGCAACCCCTGCTTTTTGCTCTTCCCTTCAAACAGTTGGAAAATTCACGTGAAAAGAGGCTGGGAAATTCCCGGAGACTAGGGAGGCAGAGCCTCGGGAGGACAGGGCTTAGGGACGCCAGCCTCCAGGCGGGAGGGATGCGGATCCCACAGAATGACAGCTCATCTCCAGACTGCAGAGGAATCAGCTGGGGGGGGGGGATCGATGCCTCGGAGAAGCTGCCTTCTACTGACCCTTGCTCCATCGAGGTCAGGCTTGTCTCCTCGGGCTCTCTGTGGTCTCAGCCAGAGGTCTTTCCCATCACAGATGCCTGCCAAACGGAAGCTCAACCACTGCGCCATGGCCCCTCCCCTTCCCCAACACCTTTGGCCTCAACACGCCCCAGTTCCCTTCTGCAGGCCCTGCCAGTTCAGCAGCTCCTGCCCTGCCAGGCCACAGATCAGCTTCCCCACAGAGCTTTGCTCTTGGAGAGGGCCCCACACCATTCCTTGAAGGGACACTTCACCCACTACACAGTGCCTAACCTGTGTTGGCCCCAGTGGGCACGCTAACCCCAGCCGCCAGCCGCGCATGCCTGAAGGCAAACATATGTCCATCGAGTGTTACAATGAACACGGGAAGTGCAAATGCATCGAAACCATAATATGGGAGCTTTTGGGACTTAAAATGGAAGAAGTTAATATGGCAAAAAGGACACTGATGTGGTATATGATCACAACTGCCAGAATGACATATGCTCAATGTTGGAAACAAGATAAGGTCCCTGAAATTGGGGAATGGATTAAAAAACTACTTTTTATGGTTGAAATGGACAAAATGACAAGGAAACTTAATAATTTGGAAGCAGAAGAATTTTTTGCAGACTGGAAAGATTTCAAAGACTATTTGGAGAAATACTGGGATGTAAAGAACAATTTACTTTGCTTTGAGAACTATTGAAAATTAAAGCATGATAGACATAGATAAATGTATAAGAATAACAACTGAAGGATAAGTTACCTGTGGATGTGAACAAGGGGAAAGGGAGGTATGGAGAAAATTTAAGAATTGGGCTGGAGGTTGGAGCACTGTGGAAAGCCAAGAAGGGGGGGGGAGGGAGGAGGGAAGGATATATAATTGTAGAAGTTTTGATATATGTTTGAACTTTTTTCTATTATATCCTAATAAATTGTTTTTTTGGGGAAAAAGAAACCATAATATGGGAGGTGGGTCTGGGGATTGCCTCGCTGCTTCTATTATGGGATGCCCGGCCATCTCGACAGGGCCTGGGCTCCTCCTTCCAGGGCGAGGTCAGCATCCCAATACAGGGGGCAGCTTGTTCAAAGACAAGCCCTTGCTCCTCGGGCCCTGAGCCAGGTCAGACTGCCAGGGAGGGCCTGCCGTCGCCAACCTGCCGGGTCAGAGAGGCAGTGGCGGCCCTGGATGGGGGTAAGAAACGGATGGAAGCAGCCAGTACCGTCAGGGACTTGACAAGATGTCCCACAGCCCGCTGGGCAGCACTTCTGGTTCTCCTCGCAGTGGGCGTCCGACTGGCACTCTTCCGTGCAGTTCCCGCTGGTCGTCACCGTCTCTGTCCGGGGGCAGGTGCCGGCTTTTTCTGCAAGGGGAAAGGCATAGGGCACAGGTAGCCCCTCGGGTTGTGGGCCTTAGGGAGGGGCCCTTCCCCATCCCGTTCCGGAGGGCAAGGAAATGGCAGGCGGGTGCCCGATGCCCTCGCGCGGATGTTCGGCAGGGGGTCAGGGTGCCCGGCAGACTGGGATCTGGGCTTTGTGCCCACTGCTCAGGCATGACGGGGGCGAGGGATTGTTTCCTGGAGTGGGGCAGGGGTGGGCCGGGCCCGCTGCCGTCTCCTGCCAAAGCCCTGGAACTCACACCCACCTGTCGCGTTCTGTCCAGAGGTGCCCGGCAGCTGTCCAGCGAAGAAGAGGAGGCCCACAAAGGAGAGGAGGAGGAGGGGGCAGCCGCCGTGGCCGGACTTCATGGCGGAGCTGCGAGGCGTCTGTGTGGGGCGGTGGCAGGCCCAAGCTGGGCTTTAAGCTCTCTCCAGGTGTGGCTGACCAAAAGGAAGGGAGGGGGGAGGGGGGGAAAGAGGCCCGGCTCCCAGGTGATGAATAGAGAACAAGCTGAGCCGAACACTCTCCTCATTCCATTGCACAATCCGCACGGATCAGGTATCACCGCTGGCAGGAGAAAAATGCAGGCCGGGAGAGAGGCTGGCTGGGGAGGGCCGGGGAGTCTCTGTGCAGCCAGAGGGGCACTGCTCTCTTTCTCCGGCCGCTCCCGGGCCTTTGCTCTTGCAGCAAGCGGCTGCCCACAACGCTGGAGCCAGAGAGGACCCCGAGATCCCCATGGAGAAGTGGGAGCACACTGGCCCCTTGGCGGACCATGGGGCTGGCCCCTGCTGGCCTTCCGCGGTGGGCCCTTGGGATACGTGGGGACACTGAGTGGAGATCCGGTGGTATTTTCCAACAATGTATGTCCGATGGATGGATTGATGGATGGTTAGAACAGATACAAGGAAGTCCTTCTTCACCCAAAGAGTGATGAACACGTGGAATTCACTGCCACAGGCGGTGGTGGCGGCTACAAGCATGGACGGCTTCAAGAGGAAATTAGATAAACATCTGGAGCAGAGGTTCATCGGTGGCTATTAGCCACAAGGAATAGATAGGAACTCTCAGTCTGGGGCCAGGGATGCTTCTGTCTTCTTGGTGCTTGGGGGGGGCAACAGTGGGAGGGCTTCTAGTGTTCTGGCCCCACTGGTGGACCTCTTGACGGCACCTGGTATTTTCGGCCCCTGTGTGACACAGAGTGTTGGACTGGAGGGGCCATTGGCCTGATCCAACATTGGCTTCTCTTATGTTCTTATAAGAGGGAACTGGATAAAATATGGAGCAGAGGTCCATCAGTGGCTCTTAGCCACAAGGTATAGACAGGAACTCTTGGTCTGGGGCAAGTGGTGCTCTGTCTTCTTGGTGCTTGGGGGGGGGCAACAGTGGGAGGGGCGTCTAGTGTCCTGGCCCCACTGCTGGACCTCCTGATGGCCCCTGGTGTTTTTGGCCACTGTGTGACACAGAGTGTTGGACTGGATGGGCCACTGGCCTGATCCAACATTGGCTTCTCTTCTGTTCTTATAAGAGGGAACTGGATAAACACCTGGAGCAGAGGTCCATCAGTGGCTGAGCCACAAGGTATAGATAGGAACTCTCGGTCTGGGGCAAGTGGTGCTCTGTCTTCTTGGTGCTTGGGGGGGCAACAGTGGGAGGGGCTTCTAGTGTCCTGGCCCCACTGCTGGACCTCCTGATGACCCCTGGTGTTTTTGGCCACTGTGTGACACAGAGTGTTGGACTGGATGGGCCACTGGCCTGATCCTACACTGGCTTCTCTTCTGTTCTTCTGTTCTTAAGCCCTAGTGATCCTTGTGGCTGCCACCAAGAAGACCACATCTAAAAATGCTATGAAGAAGGAAACAATTAGGGAGAAGAGAGGCTGGACTTTCAGGCTTCCACGGAAGGGGTTAGACATTCTGGCCGGAGAGCCAGGGGTGGACAGGAGCCAAGACAGAGCAGGGATGCTGGTGGCTGCGGCAGTCCCTGCCTGCCCTCTTCTGGGACAGGCCTTGAGCACCTTGTGGAGGAGTTCTGCATGTTCAGTGCACAGGGCGGGTGGTCAGACAGCCAGGGATGGCCGCTGCCTTCCTGTCCTACTGTGGCACGGTCCGTCTGGGGATGGATGGAGAGAGACGGGGCTCTGCAGACCGTCAGGCCAACCCGGAACGGCTCTTCTGCTCTGCTGTGTTTGGGCGGTGCCATCTCCACCTTGAGGTCAGGCCAGATTGGCGGAGTCTTTGCCTGCAATTTGTGGCTTGGCCGAATTGCTGAGCAGTCCTGCTTCTGCCCCGCTTCGAGGCTGGATCGCACCAGCTGGTGTTGATCAGGAGGTGGTGGTGGTGGCGAGTGAGCCTGTTGCCTTGGATTGCAGGGGTTCGACGCAGAGGCCTCTTGGCGGTCTTGTCTTGTCAGCCACCATAGAGGCTAGTGCATAGCTGTGAGTCTTGGCCTGCTGGGATGGGAAGGGCTTGCATCCAGACAAATGGGGGCACCCCACAGCCAGCAGCTGAACGAAGCCGGGAGTCCCCTTGCACCTGCATCATCACAGACCCAGTGTCTGTTTTTGTGGCTGAGGACCAGAGGTCCTTTCCTGCAGGAGTGCAGAGGAGTGGAACTTCGGCAGTGAAGAGGCCAGGGGGCGGGCACATGCAACAAGCCCCACCCCCTGCTCCCAGCAGCCCTCAGTCAGAGCAAGAGGCAGCCAGGTAAGTTGCAGGGGGCCCCCGGTCCCCCGGTCCAAAACAGTCCAGTGGCACCTTAAAGACCAAGTTTTATTCAGGTACAAGCTCTCCCTCCTCTGCGAGGACAGATCTGCACGTTTCCCCCCCCCCAATAGCTAGCAATCCAAAACAGTCCAGTGGCACCTTTAAGACCAAGTTTTATTCAGGTACAAGCTCTCCCTCCTCTGCGAGGACAGATCTGCATGTCCCCCCCCCAATAGCTAGCAATCCAAAACAGTCCAGCGGAGCCTGAGCGGTGGCTGTTGCCTTCTGACACACTTCCGGTGATGTCAGGGGGTGTGGCATATGGAAATAACTTGTGCTAATGAGCTCCTGCACCTCTTTTTCTACGAAATGACCCCTGCTGAGGACCATACTAGAAATGGCAGTGCCCACAGATCCAAACCATGGGAGCCGGTTTAAATGGATTTACAAAGGCTGCAAAGGCCTGATCCTGATCAAGTGCGGCAGGCTGAGGGGCTCTTCTTCCTCCCCCTGAGGCGTTAGAAGCGCTGAAGTGGCTGCAACCCCGACCGCTTTGGCACTTGACAAGGTGCAGGGGGAGGGAGATCAGCTGCAATTCCAGGGAATCTCCAGGCTCCACCCAGTGACGGCAGCAGCCCAGGTTGGCCATCCTACTATTTAACCAATCTGTCCTTCTCACTGTTCAGCTGGTGTTCACGGCCTTTGCCTGAAAATGATGACAAGATGGAGAAAGAAGAAGCTGCTAGCTCCGGAGGAGTTGGGAATAAGGGCCTCAAGGTTTATGTCTCTTACAGAGTCATCCTAAGAAGGTCTAAAAGGTAAAGGTTCCCTTGCTCGAAAGCCAGTCGAGTCCGACTCTAGGGTTGGGGTGCTCATCTTCGTTTCAAAGCCGAAGAGCCAGCGCTGTCCGAAGACGTTTTCCGTGGTCATGTGGCTGGCATGACTAAACACCAAGGCGCACGGAATGCTGTTCCCTTCCCACCGAAGTGGTCCCTATTTATCTCCTTGCAGTTTCTTGCTTTCGAACTGCTAGGTTGGCAGGAGCTGGGGCCAGAGACGGGAGCTCACTTCGTCCTGCAGCACACTCGGGTCTCGAACTGCTGAACTACCGACCTTCCACAGCCTGCAGTTCAGCGTCTTAACCACTTGAGCCACCGCAGCTACTCAGAGGTAAATCCCATTTCATTCAATGGGACTTACTTCCAGGAAAGTATTCTTAGGATTGCACTGTTTGTCTCGAGTCAGAGCCTG
Organism: Gekko japonicus; assembly: GCF_001447785.1. Classification (NCBI taxonomy): domain Eukaryota; kingdom Metazoa; phylum Chordata; class Lepidosauria; order Squamata; family Gekkonidae; genus Gekko; species Gekko japonicus. The sequence continues at coordinate 140,459 of NW_015160299.1, forward strand.
GCTGCATTGAGAGGGGCCGTTTGGCATGATGCGACTCCCAATACTGCACTGGGAAATGGGCTGCGTCTCCATGTGCTCTGGCCAAAGAACGTCTCCTTTGGCCTCAACGTGGCCCCCTGCAGATGGACGAGTGGGCAGGAGCCAGAAGCCAGTGAAGCTGCAGTCAGAAGGCCAGGCAGTTCTGTGCCTGCTTGAATGGAATCAAGCTAAACGCAGATCCTGTCTCTCTTCATGCGGCCGCAGAAACGGATTAGAATCCCCACTTCATCTATAGATGTACTTCCAGTTTGGTGCAGTGGTTTAAGTGCGCAGACTCTAATCTGGGAGAACCGGGTTTGATTCCCCACTCCTCCACTTGTACCTGCTGGATGACCTTGGGCAAGCCATAGTTCTGGCAAGCTGTCCTTGAAAAAGAGCAGTTTCTGTCAGAGCTCTCTCAGCCCCGCTTACCTCACAGGCAGTGTTCCCTCTAAGCTGAGTTAGTGTGAGCTAGCTCACAGTTTTTTAGCCTCCAGCTCACAGATTTTTGTCTTAGCTCAGTAAGGAGGGCTCCAGAGCAAACTAATTTATGCAGCAGCCAAAACACTCGCTCAAAACTTTAATGCCAGTAGCTCACAAAGTAGAATTTTTGCTCACAAGACTCCACATCTTAGAGGGAGCATTGCTCACAGGGTGGGAAGGGGAAGGGAAAGGGGTTTGTCAGCTGCTCTCCTCCTTCTTCTTTATATAACTCCTCGACTTTGCTGTCAGAAAAATATCAAAAGTGGTTCCAGGCTGTATGGTTTCCTATGATCAATTATTTAGAAAATAGCGAAACAATTCCAAACAACCCGGTTTATAGAAATTGATTGTTCTTTTGATTGCATTGTACTGTAGTTGATTATATTACCATTCAAAATAGCCTTATAGTTAGCATAATTTCCTGTTTGTATTGAACTTTTTAGTTATCTGACCTGGCTAATGAAAGCCTGTGATCTTCTTTTCTGTACCCTCATTGAATGTTATCTAATGTTGAAATAATTTTTGTTTATTTATTGCCAATCATTGTTGTAACAGTACTGGAAAATTTAATAAAACATAAATAAATAAATAAATAAAAGAATCCCCACTTCACTGCAGAGGAACTCCTGACCTGAGGGAAGGCCAGCCTTTGGCCACTCCCTTGGTGACGGACAGCGCCCGACTCCTTCAGGGACCTGGCGGGGACACCCTGTGCTTGGAGCCGTGACTGCAGGAAGAACAGAGGCGGGCGGGGATCTTGCGTGCAGAAAACTTGGAGTTGCTGCGTGGGTCAGTTGTGAACGCCCAGCTTCACTTCTCAAGCGTTCTGTTGCGTCTGCTGGGATCTCCCCTCCCCCCCCCAACCGGGCTATCCCTGGCCCATGCAGGGGAGTGCATGATACTTGCACCCCACTTCACCAAGTGATAAGAAGTCCCAGGGGTGGCACTTGGCCAGTTTGGCTCCCTTTGGAGAGGGGAGAGGGGAGATTTGGGAGCAGTTCCTGGGGGAGGGGAGGCGCTCTGTCTCAGTGGCAGAGGATCTGCTTGGCATGCAGAAAGTCATAGAACCATAGAGTTGGAAGGGGCCTTAGAGGCCATCTAGTCCAACCCCCTGCCCAGTGCAGGACCAGCCTCAAGCATCTCTGACAAATATCCATCCAGCCTCTTCTTGGAAGCCGCCAGTGAAGGGGAGCCCACCACCTCCCAAGGCAGCTGATTCCACCTTTGAACCACTCTGACCGTGGAAAAGTTTTTCCTAACATCCAGCCGATACCTTTTCTGCATGTAATTTAAACCTGTTGCTTTGGATCCTCTCCTCTGCTGCCCACTGGAACAGCTCCCTGCCCTCCTCCAAATGACAGCCTTTCAAATATTCAAAGAGACCAACCACGTCCCCCCCTCAATCTCCTCTTCTCCAAACTAAACGTTCCCAGGGCCCTCAGCCTTTCCTCGTAGGGCTCCGTCTCCAGACCCAGTCTCCAGTCCCAGGTTCAGTCCCCGGCATCTCCAGTTAAAGGAGATTTGCCCCACTGAGGGCTCCATACAGGGTTGCCAACCTCCAGGTGGGGCCAAGAGATCCCCTGGAATCACCACTAATCTCCAGACGACAGAGACCAGCTCCCCTGGAGAAAATGGCCGCTTCGGGGGGGGGCGGGGGGGACCCTAGGGCACTGCACTCTGCAGAGGTGTCTCCCCAGGAACTGCTCCTAAATCTCCAGGAACATTCTAACCCAGAATTGGCAACCCTACCTCCATGGGTACATGTGGACTTCCCCAGTGGGGCAAATTGCTTCCCACAGGAATTTCAGGTTGGCAAAAGGTGCAGGAGTAAGATAGAATCGCCCTCTCCCCGTATGTCTTGGTCCAAAACTGAGTGGGCCCCCTGCGTCCCTGGGCACTGAGCTCCAAGCACAGAACTCGTGTCCTTGTTTGGGACATGAGTTTGATAAGCATCTGGAGCAGAGGTCCTTCAGTGGCTCTTAGCCACAAGGTATAGATAGGGACTCTCGGTCTGGGGAAAGGGATGCTCTGTGTTCTTGGTGCTTGGAGGGGGGGCGGCCCAGTGGGAGGACTTCTCGTGTCCTGGCCCCACTGCTGGATCTCTTGAGGGCACCTGGTCTTTCTGGCCCCTGTGTGCCACAGAGTGTTGGACTGGATGGGACATTGGCCTGATCCAAAACTGGCTTCTCTTCTGTTCTCATAAGAGGGAACTGGATAAGCATATGGAGCAGAGGTCCCTCAGCGGCTCTTAGCCACAATAGATAGGGACTCTCGGTCTGGGGAAAGGGATGCTCTGTATTCTTGGTGCTTGGAGGGGGGGCGGCCCAGTGGGAGGACTTCTAGTGTCCTGGCCCCACTGCTGGATCTCTTGAGGGCACCTGGTCTTTCTGGCCACTGTGTGAAACAGAGTGTTGGACTGGATGGGACATTGGCCTGATCCAACACTGGCTTCTCTTCTGTTCTTATGTTTGTCTGAGCTTCAGACTTCTCCAGGAACAATGTGTAGAGCTTCAGTTTCATTATCTGGCCTTCCAGGGAACAGTCAGGGTTGATTTCTTTTAGGATTGACTGATTTGATCTTCTTGCAGTCCAAGGGACTCTCAAGAGTCTTCTCCAGCACCATAGTTCAAAAGAATCTATTCTTCGGTGCTCGGCCTTCCTTATAGTCCAACTCTCGCAGCCATACATGACTACTGGGAATACCATGCCTTTGACCATGCAGACTTTTGTTGGCAGGGTGATGTCTCTACTTTTTATCATGCTGTTTAGGTTCGCCATCGCTTTCCTACCAAGGAGCAGGCGTCTTTTAATTTCATGGCTGCTGTCACAGTCTGTGGTGATCTGAGATCCCAGGAACGTGAAGTCTGTCACTACTTCCACAACTTCCCCTTCTATTTGCCAAGGAGTGATGGGGCCGGATGCCAGGATCTTAGTTTTTTTGATGTTGAGCTTCAAGCCCACTTTTGCGCTCTCCTCTTTTACCCTGAGCAAGAAGCTCTTTAGATCCTCTTCACTTTCTGCCATTAGAGTGGTATCGTCTGCGTATCTGAGGTTGTTGATCTTTTCCCTAGCAATCTGAATTCCCGCTTGTGATTCATCCAGGCCAGCATTTCGCATGATGTACTCTGCATATATATTAAATAAGCAAGGTGACAATATACATCCTTGTCGTACTCCTTTTCCTATGCTAAACCAATCAGTTGTTCCATATCCGGTTCTAACTGTCGCTTCTTGACCCTTATACAGGTTTCTCAAGAGACATGTGAGGTGGTCTGGTACTCCCATCTCTTTAAGGACCTGCCATAGTTTGTTGTGATCCACACAGTCAAAGGCTTTAGCATAGTCAATGAAGCAGAAGTAGATGTTTTTCTGGTACTCTCTTGCTTTCTCCATAATCCAGCGAATGTTGGCAATTTGATCTCTAGTAGTCCCTCTACCTCTTCGAAACCCAGCTTGTACTTCTGGCAGTTCTCTATCCACGTACTGTTGAAGCCTAGCTTGTAGGATCTTGAGCATGACCTTGCTAGCGTGTGATATGAGTGCAATTGTGCGATAGTTTGAACTAGTTATGATGTTACCATTATATTAATCTGCCAGTTTAAACAAATGACACCCTCCCCTCCCTGTGGCGGACAGGAAGACAGAGGCAAGTCAACATCCCAGAGGGAATTTCCTGGTGATGCTGAACACTCTCTCCCCCCCCCCCCATGTCCCACCGCAAACCCTTGGCGTGGCAAACTTGGCTCAAACCCTCAGGCTGGAAGCAAACCCCACAGCAGTATCTGGTTACTTCACTGTTTTTTCTGCCTGATCATGCATGTCAACTGAAAGTTCTCACACTCTTCAACTGTCAGTGAACTTTAAGTAGGTTAAAGCCGGTTTTGTCATAGATGACTGAAATAGCTACAGAAAAGTTAGATTAATTGCTTTTTAATAGTGGTGAAGAGTTAACCTGCTTTATCAGACACACTTGATTATCTGCTCATTTGTCCTTGCCTTGATTAGTTCATAAGGGGGCCACGGTGGCTCAAGTGGTTAAGACGCTGAACTGCAGGCCGGAAGGTCAGTAGTTCAGCAGTTTGAGACCTGAGTGCCCCGTCTCTGGTCCCAGCTCCTGCCAACCTAGCAGTTCGAAAGCAAGAATTTGCAAGTAGATAAACAGGTACCGCTTCGGTGGGAAGATAACAGCGTTCCGTGCGCCTCGGTGTCTAGTCGTGCCGGCCACATGACCACGGAAACTTCTTCAGACAGCGCTGGCTCTTTGGCTTGGAAACGGAGATGAGCACCGCATCCCTAGAGTCAGATTCGACTGGCTTTCGAGCAAGAGAAACCTTTACCTTTTACTGATTAGTCCATACTTCATTAAGAACTAGGGATGCCAACCTCCAGGTGGTACCTGAAGCTCTCCTGCTGTTACAGTTGATCTCCAGATAACCACAATGAATTCCCCTTGAGAAAATGGCGGCTGTGGAGGATAGACGACGGCCTCGTACCCTGCTGAGGTCCCTCCCTTCCCTAAATCCTGCCCCCCCCCAGATCCCTCCCGAAATCTCCAGGTATTTCCCAACCCAGAGCTGGCTACACTATTAAGAACTAATCACACAATCATGATTGCAGCGTTTTAGAGGAAGATACGACGGATATTTTTCTATAAATATACACTACCATGATAAGTGCTGGAGAAGACTCTTGAGAGTCCCTTGGAGTGCAAGGAGATCAAATCAGTCAGTCCGAAAGGAAATCAACCCTGACTGTTCCCTGGAAGGCCAGATAATGAAACTGAAGCTCAAATACTTTGGCCACCCAATGAGAAGGGAGCACTCACTGGAGAAGAAGACCCTGATGCTGGGAAAGACTGAAGGCAAAAGAAGAAGGGGACGGCAAAGGATGAGATGGTCAGACAGTGTCATCAGTGCAACGAACATTAAATTGAGCAAGCTCCGGAGGACAAGAGGGCCTGGCGTGATGTGGTCCATGGGGTCGCGAAGAGTCAGACTCGACTGTGCGACTGAACACCACCACCATGATAAGTAAATAAGATTTCTCTGGGTGGAATTCTCAGAGGAAGATTGGGTGAGATTTCTGGGTGTGTGCGTGTGACTTGGGCTTATTTGAAAGTCCCTAAAAGCGGTGAGGCAAAAACCTGAAACCTGCTTTGCGTTTAAAACTATTACTCAGTATAATATAATTAAGCGAAGTTAGGAATTTTGATGATTTTAGCACCTGTTTTTACGGTAATTGTAGGGGCTAATTTTCACATGCCTGTACGCCTGACTGTCTTGTCTAATAAAGAGAACGATTTCTTTTTTTTCCAATAAAAGATAAAGCATCTGAAGTTTTTCCGTCTGGTTTGCTGGTTTGTATTACCAGATTTAAAGGTTGATAGACAGCCTTTAACAAATAAATCCTGGAGAACTCTGCTGCTAAAGGGTTAGAATAGGCAAAGTCCTTCTGGAACTGTTTGGCTCAGATTCTCTAACTGGGTGTTGGAGTGAAGCATCTTGCTACATCCCTAAAATTGGTTTGTTGGTGGAAGTGATGGGGGGGGGAAGAATGGCTTTCTCACTCCTGCACAGGGCAGAAATGGGTAGTTGCCCGATTTCACCACACTCTTGAAGGGTGAGAGCCATCTTGGATTACTGGACACAGAGCCTACCCTGGTTTCAAACAACAGCTGAATCCTAACACTTTGGATTGGCCTGGCCAGACTGGCCCAGGTTGAAGGAACACACAGATACGGAGTCAGTGTGGGCAGGGCGAGTTGAACAGAGCTGGCAAAGTTTTCAGGGGCAGCAATGCAGGGGACACAGCCTGCCAGAAATGTTACTTCACTTCTGCATACTTTAGTTTTTTTGGGGGGAAGGGCTCCTGCTCTCCCCCACCATTGTAATAGAGCTCTTGGGGATGGAGCCGCAGTGTAGCCGCAGTGCAGGAGCAGCCAGTGTGATGCAGCAGCAAAAAAGGCTAATGTGATCTTGAGGTGTATCAACAGAGGCATAACATCCAAATTGCAAGATGTCATAGTCTGGCTGTACCATAGTCAGGCCGCACCTGGAGTCTGGTGTGCAGTTCTGGAGGCCTCCCTTCAAAAGGGATGTGGAGAGAATGGAGCGGGTGCAGAGGAGACCGACGAGGATGATCGGGGTCCTGGAGACCAAGAAGCCCTGCGAGGAAATGCTGAGGAACTTCTTGGGAATGTTCAGTCTGGAGAAGAGGAGGTGGAGGGGGGGGGGATTGCTCTCTTGAAGTATTGCACAGTACAGTACGGAGTAATGAGAGATTATTGCTGGGTGACTCACGCTCTTTGATTGCACTGTTTACACTCTGTAATATTCCTTGAGTCTCAGAGAGAGAGTAACGGTTTAAATAGAGCAGATAAATGAATGAATAAAAACCCGTCCGTTCAGCTTATTTTTCAATTGTCAGCTCAACTGCTCATTGAGTCATTTGTGGCTGTTCAGAAGAAGAAGAGTTGGCTTTATCCCCCGCCCTTCACTACCCGAAGGAGTCTCGGAGTGGCTTACAGTCACCTTCCCTTCCTCTCCCGACAGCAGAGACCCCGTGAGGCCGGTGGGGCTGAGAGGGAGCTCTGAGAGAACTTGTAACTGACCCAAGGTCACCCAGCCGGCTGCACGTGGAGGAGGAGTGGGGAATCAAACCCGGTTCTCCAGATTAGAGTCCACCGCTCTTAACCACTGCACCAAGCTGACGCTCTACTGTCTCAGGAAAGGTGCCAACCTCCAGGTGGGGGCTGGAGATCTCCTGGTATGACAACTGATCTCCGGACAATAGAGATCAGTTGCCCTGGAGAACATGGCTGCTCTGGAGGGTGGACTCTATGGCATTCTACCCCCATTCTACTCCCTCCCTTCCCCAAAATCCGCCCTCCTCAGGGTCCACCCCCCCCAAATCTCCAGGTTTTTCCCAACGCAGAGCTGACAACCCTACGGCATTCAGCAGGCTGCTTCTCTGTGTTCCTCCCCAGCAATGGATTATTGGGCAATCGTCTGTTCTTGCAGCTGGGGCCGCCACTTCCCCACCTGGAGGAATTTCTGGAGTGAAAGCTGGGAATTCAGAGACTGTGGCCACAGACGCCTATTCCGACAATGTACCTTCGGCACCTGCTTGTCCAATTTAAACGGGTGCCTTTCCGCTTGTGAAAGCTGAGGGTACGGAAAAGATCCTTGGGGATGTGAGACCTTCCACCCGTGTTCTTGATCCTTGCCCTTCCCGGCTGATAAAAGCTGCCAGAGCAGGGCTGGCCGAGTGGGTAGGGAGAGTGGTAGATGCTTACATGGATATATGAACCGGCCTTATACTGAACCAGACCCTGCCACAGGAGGTGGTGGCAGCTACAAGCATGGACGTCTTCGAGAGGGAATTAGATAAATATATGGAGCAGAGGTCCATCATTGGCTCTTAGCCACAAAGTATGATAGGAACTCTCAGGCTGGGGCAAGTGATATTCTGTATTCTTGGTGCTTGGGGGGGGGGCAACAGTGGGAGGGCTTCTAGTGTCCTGGTCCCACTGCTGGACCTCCCAATGGCACCTGGTATTTTTGGCCATTGTGTGACGGAGTGTTGGACAGGATGGGCCACTGGCCTGATCCAACATTGGCCTCTCTTATGTTCTTATGGACCTCCTGAGGGCACCTGGTATTTTTGGCCACTGTGTGACATGGAGTGTTGGACTGGATGGGCCACTGGCCTAATCCAACATTGGCCTCTCTTATGTTCTTATGGACCCCCTGATAGCCCCTGGTATTTTTGGCCACTGTGTGACATGGAGTGTTGGACTGGATGGGCCACTGGCCTGATCCAATATTGGCTTCTCTTATGTTCTTATGGACCTCCTGATGGCACTTGGTATTTTTGGCCACTGTGTGACACGGAGTGTTGGACTGGACGGGCCACTGGCCTGATCCAACATTGGCCTCTCTTATGTTCTTATGGACCTCCTGATGGCACCTGGTATTTTTGGCCGCTGTGTGACACGGAGTGTTGGACTGGACGGGCCACTGGCCTGATCCAACATTGGCCTCTCTGATGTTCTTATGTTCTTACCCTCAGCCCATCAAGGACAGTATTGCCTACTCAAATTGGCAGCGGCTGTCTCGAGTCTCAGGCAGAAGTCCTTCCCATCACCTACTGCCTGATCCTTTTAACTGGAGATGTTGGGGATTGAACTTGGCACCTTCTGCATGCCAAGCAGATGCTCTGCCACTGAGCCGCAGCTCTTCCCTGCTTCCCTGCAGGAGTTGTGCCACTCATGCTGAAGGAGGCAGTGATCAGACCTGTTTTAGAAAAAAAAACCCTCCCCGAGCCCTACTGTGTTGGAGAACTGCTGGCCGGTCTCCAATCTTCCATTCCTGGGCAAGGTGCTTGAGCAGGCGGCTGCTTCTCAGGTCCAGGGGCTCCTGGAACAGACTGGTTTTCTGGCGCTGTTTCGGTTTGGCTTCAGGCTGGGGTTGGGTGTCGGTTTCAAACTTTCAATCTCCAAAGCCCTACATGGCTTGGGGGCAGTGTTCCCTCCAAGCTGGGTTAATGTGAGCTAGCTCACAGTTTTTTTAGCCTATGGCTCACACATTTTTGTCTCGGCTCAGGAAGGAGGGCTCTAGAGCAAACTAATGTGCGCAGTAGCCAAAAATGGCTCGCTTACCGCTTTAATACCAGCAGCTCACAAAGAAGAATTTTTGCTCACAAGACTCCACAGCTTAGAGGGAGCATTGCTTGGGGGACCAGGGTATCCGAAGGGCCATTTCCCTCCGATGTTCCTGCCTGGGAATTGGGGTTGCCAGCTTTGGGGTGGGGAGCCTGAGAACACCAGGGTTGGGGAGGGGAGGGGCCTCAGCATGGCACAAGGCCACAGAGTCCACTTTCCAAAGTAGCCCTTTTCTCCAGGGGGGACTGATCTCTCTGTCACCTGGAGGTCAGTTGTCATCCCAGGAGATCTCCAGCCACCACCTGGAGGATGGCTACCCTGCTGGGAATGAAGGTCACAGGAAGAGACTCTCCTGACTGTCCCATCAATCAAAGAGGCCCACTTGGGGAGTACACCTGCCTTTTCAGTGGCAGCCCCACCATTATGGAAATGTCTCCCCACCCTGTCCGTATGGTCAAAGTGAAGGCATTCCCAGTAGTCATGTATGGCTGTGAGAGTTGGACCATAAGGAAGGCTGGGCACCAAAGAATAGATGCTTTCAAATGATGGTGCTTGAGAAGACTCTTGAGAATCACTTGGACTGCAAGGAGACCAAATCAGTCAATCCTAAAAGAAATCAACCCTGACTGTTCCCTGGAAGGCCAGATAATGAAACTGAAGCTCAAATACTTTGGCCCCCAAACAAGAAGGGAGCACTCCCTGGAGAAGAAGGCCCTGATGCTGGGAAAGATTGAAGGTCAAAGAAGACGGGGACGGCAAAGGATGAGATGGTCAGACAGTGTCACAGATGCAACGAACATGAAATTGAGCAAACTTCAGAGGATGGCCGAAGACAGGAGGGCCTGGCGTGATGTGGTCCATGGGGTCACGAAGAGTCGGAATCGACGGTCCAACTGAGCAACAACTCCCCACAGACGTCTGCGTGGCTCACCTCCCTTTCAGTCCTTAGGAGGAAGCTGAAGATGGTTTTATTTGGGACTGCATTTGGTTACGTTCGCCAGTAGCCCTGAGTTGTGATTTTAAAATTTCATTTTTTAATGTTTTTAATGGATTGTATTGTATAAGAACATAAGAGACGCCAATGTTGGATCAGGTCAAAGGCCCATCCAGTCCAACACTCTGTGTCACACAGTGGCCAAAAATACCAGTGCCATCAGGAGGTCCACCAGTGGGGCCAGGACATTAGAAGCCCTCCCATTGTTGGCCCCCCCAAGCACCAAGAAGACAGAGCATCACTTTCCCCAGAGCCCCTATCTATACCTTGTGGCTAATAGCCACAAATAGACCTCTGCTCCATATGCTTATTTAATTCCCTAAGCGGTCCATGCTTGTAGCTGCCACCACCTCCTGTGGCAGTGAATTCCATGTGTTAATCACTCTTTGGGTGAAGAAGGACTTCCTTTTATCCGTTCTAACCCGACCGCTCAACTATTTCATGGAGTGCCCACGAGGAGTTGTTGTATTGTGAGAAAGGGAGAAAAGTACCTCTTTCTCTACCTGCTCTTTCCCATGCATAATCTTATAAACCTCGATCATGTCACCCCTCAGTCGTCTTTTCTCCAAGCTAAAGAGCCCTAAGCGCTTTAACCTTTCCTCATAGGGAAAGTGTTCCAACCCTTTTATCATTCGAGTTGCCCTTTTCTGCACTTTTTCCAAAGCTATAATATCTTTTTTAAGGTGTGGTGCCCAGAACTGCACACAGTATTCCAAATGAGGTCTCACCATTGATTTATATAGGGGCATTATTATATTGGCTGATCTGTTTTCAATACCCTTCCTAATAATCCCCAGCATAGCATTTGCCTTCTTTATTGCAGTCACACACTGTCTTGACATTTTCAGTGAGTTATCTACTACAACTCCAAGATCTCTCTCTTGCTCAGTCTCTGCCAGTTCAGACCCCATCAATGTGTATTTATATTTAGGATTTTTGGCTCCAATGTGCATCACCTTGCACTTGGCCACATTGAACCCCATTTGCCATGTTGACGCCCACTCGCCCATCCTTGACAGATCCCTTTGGAGTGCCTCACAATCCTCACTGGTTTTCACCACCCTGAACAACTTCGTATCATCCGCAAATTTAGCCACTTCACTCCTTACTCCCAACTCCAAATCATTAATGAACAAGTTAAAAAGCAGTGGACCAAGTACTGATCCCTGCGGTACTCCACTGCTTACTCCCAACTCCAAATCATTAATGAACAAGTTAAATGTATGTGTTTCATTGATGACGTTGGCTGCCTTGAGCTCTGTAAGGAAGGAAGGCGGCTAAGAAATATTTTAAATAAATAGAATGTGCTCATTTTCCCAATAGTAACTTTTTTAAAAAAAGCCCTCTGGTTCAAGGCAAGTGGGAAACATTGGGAAAATGCTTCTTTATTTTATTTATTTATTTACATTAATTATAATCCACTTCTCTCACTGGGATGCCAGGCAGATTACGCAGAGTGAGTCAATATAATTGACAGGATGGGACATTCGATGACCCGTTAACAGGATTAGGGTTGCAGAACCAACCGGACGTCTAAAAAGCAGCACTGAAGCGAAGCAGAAGTGTTAACAGGACACGTTAAATGACGCAAAATTACGCATTAGCATCGAACCACTGACAGTCAAATCAATTAAAAATATAAGTCAGTCATAACTAAGAGCCGTGTTTGTCTAAGCAGTCCTTGATGGCTGCCAGTCGGTTTCGAACGGCAGCGTTTTGGTGCATGGCCAGTTCTGAAAACCCCAATGTCTTTCTTTCTTTCTTTCTTTCTTTCTCTCTCTCTCTCTCTCTCTCTCTCTCTCTCTCTCTCTCTCTCTCTCTCTCTCTCTCTCTCTCTCTCTCTCTCTCTCTCTCTCTCTCTCTCTCTCTCTCTCTCTCTCTCTCTCTCTCTCTCTCTCTCTCTCTCTCTCTCTCTCTCTCTCTCTCTCTCTCTCTCTCTCTCTCTCTCTCTCTCTCTCTCTCTCTCTCTCTCTCTCTCTCTCTCTCTTTCTTTCTTTCTTTCTTTCTTTGTTAGATTTATACCCCGCCCTCGCCAGCAGGGGTATAAATCTAACAAATAAATAAATCTGTTCGGCAGGTGTTCAAGCTGTTCGCCATGTGCTTGGCTCTTGTCTGATCGTCGCATTTGAATGCAGGAAGCTTGCCTGCTGAAAACGTTTTACTAGAAACTTGCAGCATCCCTACGAGCAAACCAGAGTGTTTCACCCCTGCATGTTCCAACTGAACCCTGAACATACTCAAGTTCCACTCCCCTTCCTTCACACACCTCTCATGGCTGCATGTCACTCCGTTACCAACGGTTTAAACAAACAGTAAACACGTCAGTCAGCCAGGGATTATGAGTAAACATTTTCCAAACATGTTACCATCTGGTGTTTGCACAGGTATCTGCAATCAACATTATGTTATGCACTCACAGTTTCACATCGCTTGCAGGAGGCATAACTAGGTCCAAGTCCAGTTGCCTCTTAGAGACCAAGAAGATTCTATGGGTAGGAGCTTGCAAGAGTCAAAGCATATCACCACCACCACCCAAAAAAAATTCTTGTTGGCATCTTAGGTGCTAACACACTGTTCCCCATTACCATGTAGGGGCGTGAAAGTTGGACAATGAATAAAGCTTGCAGGAAGTCCTTCAAAGAGTGATTCACACATGGAATTCCCTGCCACAGGAGGTGGTGGTGGCAGTTACAAGAGGGAACTGGGTAAACATATGGAGCAGAGGTCCATTGGTGGCTCTTAGCCCAAAGGTATAGACAGGAACTCTCAGTCTGGGGCAACGGATGCTCTGTATTCTGGGTGCTTGGGGGGGGCAACAGTGGGAGGGCTTCTAGTGTCCTGGCCCCACTGATGGACCTCCTGATGGCACCTGGTATTTTGGGCCACTGTGTGACACAGAGTGTTGGAGTGGAGGGGCCATTGGCCTGATCCAACATTGGCTTCTCTTATGTTCTTATAAGAGGGAACTGGATAAACATCTGGAGCAGAGGTCCATCAGTGGCTCTTAGCCACAAGGTATAGATAGGAACTCTCAGTCTGGGGGCAAAGGATGCTCTGTATTCTTGGTGCTTGGGGGGGGGCAACAGTGGGAGGGCTTCTAGTGTCCTGGCTCCACTGGTGGACCTCCTGAGGGCACCTGGTATTTTTGGCCACTGTGTGACCCAGAGTGTTGGACTGGATGGGCCTTGGCCTGATCCAACATTGGCTTATCCTGTGTTCTTATGTCTGAGGCAAGGGATGATCTGTATTCTTGGTGTTTGGGGGGGGGCAACAGTGGGAGGACTTCTAGTGTCCTGGCCCCACTGCTGGACCTCCTGATGGTACCTGGTATTTCTGGCCACTGTGTGACAGAGTGTTGGACTGGATGGGCCACTGGCCTGATTCAACACTGGCGTCTCTTATGTTCTCATAAGAGGGAATTGGATCAACATCTGGAGCAGAGGTCCATCGGTGGCTCTTAGCCCCAAGGTCTAGATAGGAACTCTCAGTCTGGGGCAAGGGATACTCTGTATTCTTAGTGCTTGGCGGGGGGCAACAGTGGGACGGCTTCTAGTGTCCTGGCCCCACTGCTGGACCTCCTGAGGGCACCTGGTATTTCTAGCCACTGTGTGACACAGAGTGTTGGACTAGATGGACCATTGGCCTGATCCAACATTTGGCTTCTCTTATGTTCTTGTGATTCATTTGCAGTGTGGTGCTGGAGGAGAGTTTTACAGATACCAAAAAGACAAGCGAGTGGGTCGCAGATCAAGTCACACCTAAACTCTCCCTAGGAGCTAAAATGACTAAATGAGGCTATTGTTCTTTGGTTACATCATGAAAAGATGAGAGTCACCGAGAAAGACAGTAACGAAGAGAAGCTGGAGGCGGCCGGAAAAGAGGAAGGCCTAACGTGAACACATGAAACTGCCTCATACTGCATCAGAGCCGGGGTCCATCATCAGTCTTGACCACTCAGACTGGCAGTGGCTCTCCGGGGTCTCAGGCGAAGGTCTTTCCCATCAGCTACTGCCAGGTCTTTTAACTGGAGATGCCGGGGATTGAACCTGGGACCTTCTGAACACCAAGCAGGTGCTCTGCCACTGAGCCACGGACCCTCCAAGATGGACTGACTTCATCCTGTCCCTCCCCTGAGGGGAGGGCGGGATAGAAATCAAATAATAAATAAATAAATAAATAAATAAAAATCAAGGAAGCCACTACCCTGAGTCTGCAAGATCTGAGCCAGGCTGTTAAGGATAGGATGTTTGGGATGTTATGAATTCATAGGGTTGACTGGATACCACTTAACACACACACACACACATACACACACACTTACTGAGCTAGAAGTCTATTTCTGTTTCTGCTCGTTCCTCAAGTGTGCCTTCCCTACTCAATGCTCCTTCTAAGCTGTGGGGTCTTCTGAGCAAAAATACTACTTTGTGAGCTCCTGGCATCGATGTTGTGAGCGAGCGATTTGGCTTCTGCATAAATTGGCTTGCTCCTTCCTGAGCGAAGACAAAAATGTCTGAGCCGGAGGCTCAAAAACTGTGAGCTAGCTCACACTAACTCAGCTTAGAGGGAACACTGGTAGTGCCCCCCCCTCTTTTCCAGCAGAGCAGACCCTTTGGCCAGACGACCGGCCCCAAAGACTTCATTGCAGAGGGAACAGACTGGTGGGTCAAGGGCCACCCCCTCCCCAAACACACCCCGTCTGGACTCAGTCCAGGCGTCACTGTTTGTATGGGGACTTGGGGTGTATCCAAAGGTTGACTTTTGCGGTCTGCATTACTGCCCACGGGATAAAAGGACTTCCTGGTGGCAGGCCGCCCTGCCCTTGTTTGCGTTCTGGACTCGGAGGAACCCGTTGGTTGAGGCTGGCATGCGGAGAAGCCCGGGTGGGGGGCTGATGCGTTTCGATGAAGAAGAAAAAAGAGGATGCGGGTGGGAAGAGTGACAATGGAGGGCCGCTTGTGGGCTCCGTCTCCGAAACTAGAACAGGGAGTCACCTGCCGAAGTGGAGGAGTGACAGCCGCAAAGCAAACAGGAGGAAGTCCTTCCCAGGCTCAGAGGAGCACTGGCCCGTGGAGTTCCTGCAGAGCACAGCCCCAGATGCCCACTAGAATCGAGACTTTGGCTGCTGAGTATCTGGAGGGGAAATGAATGGGTGGCTCCTTCTAGCCAAGTTAGACAAAAGCTCGTTGCCAGCTTCCCGAGGGCGTCTGGCTAGCCAATGCAGAAAGACAGAATGCTGAGTGGCAGAGATCAGCGGCCTGAACTCAAAGGACCATCCTTTGGTTTCGAGGCAAAGTTCCTCTCGTGTACGCACTGGGAGCTGCTCCTGTCCTCCAGATTTCTTGCTGTGGTACGATTCCTCTAGGGCCCACAGAGACACCAAACCTCATTCCAGTGGTCTGATCCAGCAGGGCTCTTCTGACGTTCTTCTCAGGGGAAGGCCTCGGCCCCTCTGCCCTGTTGTTGGCCCTCTGGAGGAACTGGCTGGCCACTGTGTGAGACGGGAGGCTGGACTGGATGGACCACTGGCCTGATCCAGCAGGGCTTTTCTTATCTTCTTATGAAGGTCTCAGCCTCCATGTCCCGTTGACTCTCAAGAGGAGCTGGTTGGCCACCGTGTGAGACAGGATGCTGGACTGGATGGACCCTCACTGGTCTGATCCAGCAGGGCTCTTCTGATGTTCATATGAAGGTCTCAGCCTCCATGTCCCGTTGACTCTCAAGAGGAGCTGGTTGGCCACCGTGTGAGACAGGATGCTGGACTGGATGGACCCTCACTGGTCTGATCCAGCAGGGCTCTTCTGATGTTCTTATGAAGGCCTTGGCCTCCATGCCCTGTTGTTGGCCCTTCTCAGAGGAACTGGTTGGCCCCTGTGTGAGACGGGAGGCTGGACTAGATGGACCCTCATTGGTCTGATCCAGCAGGGCTCTTCCCATGTTCTTCTCAGGGGAAGGCCTCGGCCTCCATGCCCTGTTGTTTGCCCTCCAGAGGAACTGGTTGGCCACTGTGTGAGAGAGGAGGCTGGACTAGATGGGCCCTCACCGGTCTGACCCAGCAGGGCTCTTCGAATGTTCTTACGAAATTGGTCTGCTGATGGAGTCTCCTCTTAGAGCCAAGTCTTGTGCTGTAGCCACTGAACTATACTGGCTTTCAGAGACTGGCTCTCAGGGTTGCTAGACCTCCCGTTTTGGTGGGGGTTGCCCAATTCAGACGGGTTCCTTCCTGCCCAACAGCCAGCTGGTGGGTGGGGGAAGCCCCGCCCCCAAGAGCGACCACCTGGCCTCCCTCCCACCTCTCCCCAGCAGCGTTTAAAGGAAGGCTTGAAGAAGAAGCAGAAGAAGAAGAACAGGAGGAGGAGATTGGATTTATACCCCACCGGAGGAGGAGGAGGAGGAGGAGGAGGAGGAGGAGGAGATTGGATTTATACCCCATGGCTCTTCACTACCCAGAGGTGTCTCAGAGCGACTTACAAACTCCTTTCCCTTCCCCTCCCCACAACAGACACCCTGACAGGTAGGTGGGGCAGAGAGAGGTCTTGACAGAAACTGCTCTTTTTCAAGGACAGCTCTTGTCAGAACTATGGCTTGCCCAAGGTCACCCAGCCAGGTGCCAGTGGAGGAGGAGTGGGGAATCAAACCCGGTTCTCCCGGATTTGAGTCCGTGGCACTTAACCACGACACCAAACTGGCTCTCAAACACTGCTGGGAGAGGCAGGGCCACGTAGGGGGCCCGCTGGCTCCTGCCTTGCAAGAGAAGAGTTCCCCTCTTGCAGGGCAGGCACGCTTGTCTCTCGCTTCCCCCCTCCCAACCATATTAAAGGGAAGGTTCCCTTTAAATGGTTGGGGAAAGGCGGGAGCAGGGGCGAGCTGCGTCCCGGGCATGATGGTGTCGCTCTGCATGACGCTCTCTCGTCAGGGATGCCCACGCCCCCTCCTGGAACACCCCCTAATCCCCCCGCTGGGGAGAACATTCAACCTGGCAACCCTGCGGGCTCTCGCTGAGCTGGCAAACAGCACCGAGGATTTCTGAGTCCAGAAACAGGACCCTTCAGCAGCAAGATTGGGGTGGGAAGGTGGGTGCAGTCTTGAAGAGTCTGGAGGTTAGATTTTCAAAGGGCAGAAGAGTGTCAGCAGAAGCTCGAAAGACCCCTGCTGGTGACGTCCCGCCTCTGCCCGCCGGCCACCTGCCTCCTCTGGCCCTGCCACATCCCTGAGCCTGCCGCCAGTCAGGACTGCAGGAGCAGGGGAAGAAGGAATGAAAAGGGTCCTTTCTCCTTGGATTCTGAAGCTGGGAAGATGCACCACTTGTCCTTCCCTGAGCTCCTCCAGGCCTCTCTTCTTGGTGCGTTTTAAAGGGTACGAGTCACCCGGGTTTCCCTGGGTCTGGATCTTGCCTCCTTCAGGACCGGAGCCAGGATCTCTTGGCACCCAAATGAGGAGCGTCAGCAGAGCGTGTGCTTCCTCCTCCGTAAGGCCCCTGATGCTGGCAGTGGCCTGATCCGTGCCGCTCTGTT
>NW_015160299.1:158140-158804 GCF_001447785.1 Gekko japonicus
TCCTGCTGAGTCTGAGTTCTCCTGCAGGAGCTCGCAGCAGCCCAGAGGGGACCAGGCATGATGCTAGGGTTGCCAGCACCAGGTGGGGGGATTCCTGGAGATTTGGAGGAGGAGCCGGGGGAGGGTGGGGCTTGGGGAGGGGAGGGGCCTCAGGGGCATGCATTGCCATGGACGTAAATGTCGGATGTCCACAGCAGCCGTGTTCTGCGGGGGGAACTGTTCAATGTCGCCTGGAGATTGGTCGTAATCCCAGGGTGTCTCCAGGCTGCACCTGGAGGTTGGCAACCCTGCATGACACAGACAGTGGCTTTGCATCGTTCACTGCCCAGGGCTTGTTAGTGCCTCATCTCCACACCGCCTGTCAGTTCAGCATCTTGAATCCAAACACAGGTCTTGCCGATTCTTTGAAACCTTGTGGCCTTTTCCTAGGTCACTTTCCGAAAAGTCCTACTGGTGTGTTCACGTGGGCCTCTCTTTTATTTATTTATTTATTTATTTATTTATTTATTTATTTGATCTCCTGTCCTTTCCTTTGCGCTAAGCTGGAAGTTGGGTGGCAACTGTGCACCAGCCAAGGAAGGCAATAGCTTGATGTGCGGACCCTGTGCTGATAATATAATATAACAAGTAAGGGGACCCGCGATACTCGCGGGGGGGGGGAGAA